>NC_041383.1:180486665-180527358 GCF_002162155.2 Triticum dicoccoides
AGTGGTGAGCAACCCTCCCACTCGGAGGCTTAGCTGCATTCCCATAACTCGCCTAAGTTTCAAAAATCCTACAGAGTGGTGAGAAACCCTCTCACTCGGAGGATTAGCTGCAGCCCAGTGCTTGCCTAAGTTTGAAAAACCCTACCGAGTGGTGAGCAACCCTCCCACTCGGAGGCTTAGCTGCAGTCCTGTCCTCGCCTAAGTTTGAAAAATCCTACCGAGTGGTGAGCAATCCTCCCACTCGGAGGCTTAGTTGCAGCCCAGTGCTCGCCTAAGTTTGAAAAACCTTACCGGGTGGTTGACGGGAACATCAAGACCATTGTTGAGTACCTTGCTGATGAGCTGATCAATGCTACTCAAGGATCACCCAATCGGTTGACAGGAACGTCAAGACCATTGATGAGTACCTTGCTGATGAGCTGATCAATGCTACTCAAGGATCACCCAATCGATTGACAGGAACGTCAAGACCATTGCTGAGTACCTTGCTGATGAGCTGATTAATGCTACTCAAGGATCACCCGATCGGGCGACTGGAACGTTAAGACCATTGCTGAGTGCCTTGCTGATGAGCTGATCAATGCTACTCAAGGATCGCCTGATCCGTCGACTGGAACGTCAAGACCATTGCTGAGTGCCTTGCTGATGAGCTGATCAATATTGCTCTAGAAGATGCATCAAGCAAACAGACAACAATTCGAGAGAAAAACAAATTTCGTTCAAAGACAGACGCAATATATGAGATGATAAATCCAAAGTTTCTTAACCGCAGGATAAAGTGCTCGGGCATCAGGCCCGAAGGAGTTTTAACAGTTAAAAATTCACTCGGCATTCCGAGGCAAATAAAAGTAAGGCATAATGTTTTTTAATCACTCGGCAGGGGAAGGGCTGGCCGGGTCGCAGAAGCTGTCGAGATCGTTTCTGTCGGCGATGCGAGTTGCTGCCTCGAGGAAGGTGTCCATGAAGTCCTGGAAGGAGTGCTTCTTAGTGTTTGCCACTTTGAGAGATGCCAGTTTGTCTTCCTTAGCCTCCTTGCAGTGCCCTCGGACCAAAGACAAAGCGACATCGGCACCACAACGGGCGGAAGATTTCTTCCACTCTTGCACTCGGCCTGGAATCTGATTTAGTTGAGTCATCAGGGACTCGAGGTCTTGAGACATTTCCGCCCGAGGCCAGAGTTCAGCATCCACTTGGGCCATCGCCTCCTTCAGCCGAGCAAGATAAGCAACCGCACCATCTAAGCGCGACTCCAATCGAAGCAGATTCATTGCGGTGTCATCTTTCACCGGACAGTTGATGGGGTCGAGACCCGTCTCCACCCGCCCATTGCAAAAAGTGATGAGTTAACGACAGGACAACAAAGTTCAATCGACAACAAATTAATCGTGGTCGACAGATCATACCTTCAAGCTTCAGAACAAGTTTGGCGGTGAGTTGCTCCAGATAGGACTCTAGCTTGTCGGTCTTGCTCTTGAGGCCGCCAACTTCAGTGGTCAGGTTTTCCTTGTCCTTCTTCAGCTGCTCGACTTCCCGATTACCATCCGAGATGGCAGTCTTCAGCTTCACGTTCTCCTCCTCCAATTTGCTGACCAAAGCCAGCTTCTGGTCCGCAAGCTTCATCTTCTCACGTGCTTCCTTCTGAGCGGCTGGCAGATCCAGATCCTTTTTCTCCAAAGCCTCCTTCATCCTCTCTAAAGAAACAACACTCTTCAGACGAGACTGAAGTTGGCAATTTTCACTATGCACATCTGCTTGTGTGAAATCACTCGGTTCAAAGAGACTGAAGGAAAAACTAGTGCGAAGTGTGAAGCTACAAAACAGACAAAATGGTCGAGTAATCACCTCCCATGATGGCCGTTTCTTGTTGGGAAGTCTTCAGATTCTTCTTCGCAAGTTCGAGGTCAAGTTCAACGTTGATATGCTTCTTCTTTAACTCGGTGAGCCGAGATCCAAGATCACAAGACCTCTGCAGCCAGAAAGACAGACATGCCAGTTGACAGATACAAGCAACAGTGAAGGAAAAGAATTACTCTAAGACTACTGCCGAATCAAATATTCAACAGTAGTCTCAGGGACTACACCCAGTGGGTGCACTTAGCGTGCCCCCACTAGATCAGATCAATACTCAGCATGAGTTTAAAAAAAAAGAGATACATCATTAGACCTCAGTCGACTGCCAGCAGCCAACCGTGGTCTCGGGGACTACACCCAGTGGGTGCACTCGACGTGCCCCCACTGATTCGAAAAGTGCAGAATTGAAGATTTCATGAGTTCTAAACGAAGGAACACCCAGTGGGTGATCAGATATAAAGCGACATTCAAAAGTTCAGTCGGAATTCCACTGACCTGAACATTGGTCTGAAGGGCAGTACTGGCGTTGTAAGCTATCTGACTGGCTTCATGCATCACTTTCACCTGCTCCATGCCAAGATTCACCTGGCGAAGAGCTTCCCTAGCGGCACCCGGCAAGTCGTCTGGAGTTTGATATGTAGCAAAGAGGGATGGATCCAGAGGGGTCGAAGTTATTGCCGTTTCGGATGAGTGGAGTTGCACCGGTGCAGCAGGTGTCTGTGCAGTCGTCCCCAAAGGACGATCAGTCGTCAACGGGTTAGCGAATGTGACGTTGCTATGGACTATCGCCTCAGGCGCCGGTGTCGACTGAGGGACCTGGACTTCAAGCTTCCTCCTGCTTGAGCCTCCACTATTCTTCCTCCTCTCCTGTAGAGGCACTTCTTCTTCTTCGTCATCAGGAAGCACAACGATATCTTGCGGAGCTACATAAGAAGAGAAGTATCAAATTTTTAGTCAATTGACCATCCACTCGACTAAACAGAACTTGGTCGAACGAACTTACCAGCTCGTGAAGTGGCATCTTCGTCTCTTGATGCCTTGTCAATGTCCATGTCAGTGGCAGTAGAGGTGGGGCTGGAGGGACACAAGAATTGGTCGGTCAGATCAAGAAAAACTTTAGTCGACTTACGGAAACACAAACAAGATACCCACCCTGAGGCAACGGGGACGTCCATCTTGATTCGCGACAATGTCTTCCAGGCTTTGGAGGGAGCAACTTTAGGCTACTTGGCCACCTTCTCCGTCGGCTCCGGAGTCGACATCCGAGTGCGCTTCTGAGTACTGGCACTCGGACCCACGCTTTTCCCGTGCCCGCCAGCCAGATCATGCTGCTGTTTGGATCAATGTTCGGAGCGCGGCGGCGAGTCAACTTCCTCCTCCTCATCCAACTCCTCGCTCTCCTCCTCCTCATCATCTCCCTAAGAATCCCACTCGCCACTATCTTCCACGCTGTCCTCCCCCTCCTGGGCCTGTTCCAAAGCTTGTTCACCATTGGGCATCGAATGCATCTCAGTGAACACCTGCAGAAAAAATTGGTCGAACGAGAGTCGGTCAATATCAAGTGCAGCCGGAGCATGAATGAGAAGCAGTCGGAACAAAAAGCATACCTTGTCGGGTGGGTTTACGCTGCTAAAGGGAACAACTCGCCTAGATCCTCTTGGATTGTCCTGATTTCCCGTGATGGTCCTCAGCCACAAAGCTACTGTTTCAGACGACACTTCTTCTGGATGGACCCGAGCGGTGTCGTCCGGTCCGGAATACAGCCACATCGGGTGATCGCGGGCCTGGAGAGGCTGGATGCGTTGACTGAGGAACACCTCCAACAGATCCAGACCCGTAACGCCATCATTAATAAGATGAACCACCCTATCCACCAACATCCTCGTGTCCATGGTCTCGTCAGCAGTCTCTTTCAGTGGAGCAGGAGTCTGGACTCGGTCAAACGAGAATTGCGGGAGGCCGGTCGACTGACCTGGAGCCGCGACATCCTGGCAATAGAACCAAGTCGACTGCCAGCCTCTAACGGAGTCAGGAAGAGTCATGGCCAGAAAGGCACTCCTATTCCTCTTTTGGATACCTAAACCCCCACACATCTGGATGACATGGGTTTTCAAGTCACTCGACTTCGCCTTTTTTACCGACTGGGAACGAATGGTGAAGATGTGTATGAAAAGACCCCAGTGCGGTCGACACCCCAAGAAGTTCTCGCACATCGACACGAAAGCAGCTAAATACGTGATGGTGTTGGGAGAAAAATGGTGGAGTTGAGCACCAAAAAAGTTTAGGAACCCCTAGAAGAAAGGATGCGAGGGAAGCGAAAAACCGCAGTCGACGTGGGTGGCGAGCAGAACGCACTCACCCGGTCAAGGCTGAGGACTCATCTCCCCATCCGGCAGCCTCACCGCTCCCTTGGCGATTAACCCCGACTCCGCCAGCTCGTCCAGGTCTGCCTGCCAAATCAAAGACCGGATCCAATCGCCCTGGATCCAGCCCGACGGCAGCCCCGCGCGCGATGACGACCTATGTTGCTGCTTCTTGCCCTTCGCCACCTCCTTCGTCTTCTTTGCATGCTCTAGCATCGGCGTCTTGTCCTTCACCATGGCGACGGGGCAGCGGCGTCAGAGCGGAAGAGTAAGGTGCGGCGGAGAAGCGGAGAGAGAAGAAGAAAGAGAAGATGTGCACAGTGCGGACGCCTCAGTCCGGTCACCTTATAAGGGATTGTTTCCGAGTGACTGACGCGTGGGACCAGGCGATCCCATCAAATCCCGCAACAGTCGCGCGCAGCGTACGTGGCGAAAAAGGCGGCACGGGAATTGAGGAATCACTGTTTATCCGCTCCGCCCACTTCGGCACTCCCCGTCCGGCGCGCTTCCCTGAAATTTCATATCCTGCGAAATCCGGGATACACTACAGACAATCGCGCCCACGATCCCGTTCTCCAACACAACACTCGGCACATGAGATCACCAGTTCACTCGACTGTCCACAGAATGGATTAAGGCGACTGAGTCGACACCGAAATAGTGACGCAGGCGTTCGGACTTGCAGAAAGCACTCGCGAGGTCCCGAAGCTCGGAACAGGTTCAATTTCAGCCTACTTTGCACTCGCACCTTAATCCATTCAGGTGCTACTGATGAGGATACAGACTTGGGGTAGGGTCATAGGATGACCTACACGTCCTACCCAAGGTCACTACCCCAGAAGATAAGAAGACCAAGAATCCACTCGACAACCTAATCACTCGACCATCATTCCCCACCGTCACTCGACCATATGGGGAATCACTCGACTATATTGAAGACCTGGAGTCGGAAGAACACACAACGGCCGGGCATTCACTCCTTAGCCTTCATGAGCCTTAAGAGTATTTAAGACTGTCGTTACCAGTAACGCCCTTACTTTATGTACATTAAGCCCCTTGTAATGGAGGTGGGCGGGGGTCCTGGCGCACTCTATATAAGCCACCCCCTCCTCTGGGACAAGGGTTCGCACCCCTTGTAATACAACACACATAATCCAATCTACTGCCTCCGGGCACCGAGACGTAGGGCTATTACTTCCTCCGAGAAGGGCCTGAACTCGTAAACCTCGTGTGTACATCTTCGCCATACCTAAGATCTTGCCTCTCCATACCTACCCCCTTTCTACTATCAAACTTAGAACCATGACAAAGAGTAAACGGTTGGCAATGTAAGAAGAACTTTTCTTGCGAATATCATCATTGATTGCTTTTAGAAACTCGTGTTCTTGCTCAAGGTTGAGCTTTTCAAAGCGTAACTTCTCATGAGTCCTTCAAAGTTCTCGATGATCTCCTAAGATAGTTTCATGAGCTAACTTAAGAGTTTTCAGTTCTTTAGTTAGGAGCTCAATCTTCTCCTTATCATTGTCATTCGTTTTATCTTGATTACCATGATTAATTGACATTTCATCATAGTATTCATCACTAGAGTTGTCAACAAGTAAATCATCATCACCTAACAAGTCATCTTCATCACTATTGAAATCAACATACTCGAGGTGTGATACCTTTGGGCCTTTAGCCATGAATCATCTTACAAGTCCTTCATTTGGCGAACCAAATATGTCGTAGGAGTTGGTTGACACAAGTGCTAGACCGGCAACACCTTCATCTGGAGTATATTCAGAGTCGGAGTGATAGCTTCTCTCGGAGTGATTGTTGGAGTCGGAGCCGGATACCCATTCACCAACATGAGCTTGATGTCTTCGTTTTGTGTAGCTCCTTGAAGACTTGTCCTTCCTTTCCGAATCCTTGCTTCTCCGCAATGTTCTTCGTTCATAATGATCATCTCTACTCCTTCTCTCTCTTGATGGTGATTCTTCTCTTCTACTTCTTCTTTTTGGAGAATCTTCTCTTCTTTTGTAGGGTGTCGTACACTCATTGGAATAGTGTCCGGGTGTTCCACAATTGTAGCAATTACGCTCACGACTAGAAGATCTCTTGTCATTGTAAGACCTTGACTTGGAACTTCTTTCCTTGCTTCTACTCTTGTAGAACTTGTTGAAGTTCTTCACCATTAGGCTCAATTCTTCATTGAAGGTTTGTTTCTCACTTGATGATGTGGGAGCTTCACATGAGGCTTTGTAAGCACCACTTGACTTGTTGTGGAGCTCCTCCTTATCCTTGAGTGACATCTCATGAGCAACAATTCTTCCAATGACTTCCGTTGGCTTGAGATCTTTGTAATTGGGCATCATTTGGATCAATGTGCACACGGTATCATATTTTCTGTCCAAACCTCTTAGGATCTTCTTGATGATGAATTTCTCGGTCATCTCTTCACTTCCTAAGCCGGCAATCTCATTTGTGATAAGAGCAAGCCTAGAGTACATTTCAGCGACGCCTTCACCATCCTTCATTTGGAACTTGTCAAGCTGACTTTGAAGCACATCCAACTTGGATTCCTTGACGGAGTCGGTACCTTCATGCATATCAATCAAAGTATCCCAAATTTCCTTTGCATTTCTCAAGACGGCTGATTTTGTTGAATTCTTCGGGGCACAATCCGTTGAAGAGGATATCACAAGCTTGAGCGTTGTATTGCAGCATTTTCAACTCTTCCGCGGTAGCTTCACGGTTCGGTTCTCTCCCATCAAAGAATTCACCTTGTAAGCCAATACACACAATAGCCCAAATGGCGGGGTTATGTCCAAGAATGTGCATTTTCATCTCATGCTTCCAACTAGCAGAATTAGTACCATCAAAGTAAGGACCTTTACGGTTGTAATTTCCCTCGCTAGACGCCATACTCTCCTAGGTTGTGAAACCAAGGCTATGACCACAAAAAGCTATGGAGATCAAAGCAAATGGAGGCCAAAGCTCTGATACCACTTGTAGGATCGAAAGTATGTCTAGAGGGGGTGAATAGACTACTTGACCAAATCTATCCTTTTCCCAATTTTAGTTCTTGGTAGATTTTAGCAATTTAGCACGGTTCAAGCAATCTTATCACAATTCAAGCAAGCATGCAAAGAGTATATGATCAGCGGAAAGTAAAGCATGCAACTTGCAAGAATTTAAAGGTAAGGGTTTGGAGAGTGCAAATGCAATAGGAGACACGGTTGTTTTTGTCGTGGTTCCGATAGGTGGTGCTATCGTACATCCACGTTGATGGAGACTTCAACCCATGACGGGTAACGGCTGCGCGAGTCCATGGAGGGCTCCACCCACGAAGGGTCCACGAAGAAGCAACCTTGTCTATCCCACCATGGCCGTCGCCCACGAAGGACTTGCCTCACTAGGGTAGATCTTCACGAAGTAGGCGATCTCCTTGCCCTTACAAACTCCTTGGTTCAACTCCACAATCTTGTCGGAGGCTCCCAAGTGACACCTAGCCAATCTAGAAGACACCACTCTCCAAGAAGTAACAAATGGTGTGTTGATGATGAACTCCTTGCTCTTGTGCTTCAAATGATAGTCTCCCCAACACTCAACTCTCTCTCACAGGATTTGGATTTTGTGGAAAGAAGATTTGAGTGGAAAGCAACTTGGGGAAGGCTAGAGATCAACATTCATATGGTAGGAATGGAATATCTTGGCCTCAACACAAGTGTAGGTGGTTCTCTCTCAGAAAATGTATGTTGGAAGTGTAGGCATGTTCTGATGGCTCTCTCCATGAATGAACAGTGGGTGGAGGGGTATATATAGCCTCCATACAAAATCTAACCGTTACACACAACTTACCAATCTCGATGGGACTGAATTGAGAAACTCGGTCGGACCGATTCAGCAAATGATGTGACCGTTAGGATTTTGGTGGGACCGACATGCAATTCGGTAGGACCGATATGATTAGGGTTAGGGCATAACGTAATATCGGTGAGACCGATTACACAAACTCGGTGAGACCGATTTTGGTAATGGACACACAGAGGGACCGATTCGCTCATCTTGGTAGGACTGAAACATTACGAAAAGGAAACCGAGAGTTTGCATTGTAATCTCGGTGGGACCGATCGCTCATCTCGGTTTGAACAAAACGTTACGAAGGGAAACAGATAGATTACAATCCCACCCGGTGAGAACAATATCCCTATCGGTGAAACCGATTTGCCTAGGGTTTGTGGCAGTGGCTATGACATCTGAACTCGGTGGCGCCGGATAGGAAGAATCGGTAGGGCCGAGTTTGACTTATGGTTTAGGTCATATGTGGATGTGAGAAAGTAGTTGAGGGCTTTAGAGCATGTCACTAAGCATTTTGAGCAAGAAAGACATTAGGCAACACCTCATCCCTCCTTGATAGTATTGGCTTTTCCTATAGACTCAATGTGATCTTGGATCACTAAAATAGAAAATGTAGAGTCTTGAGCTTTGAGCTTGAGCCAATCCTTTTGTCCTTAGCATTTTGAGGGATCCACTTTTCTCATCCATGCCATGCCAATCATTGAGCTTTCCTGAAACATTTATCTTGAAGTAGCATTAGCTCAATGAGATATATGTTGATAGGAATTACCAAAACTACCCAGGGATAGTTGCACTTTCAGCCCTCCGCCCGCCAGAGCTGTGAGGAGCCAGCAAGGCTAGCCAGACCCACAGACGACCTTGAGCAGCTCCTCCACAGCACGCCCACACCTCCCTGCCAGATCTTGGTCACCACCAAGCGCCCGCAGCACAGTCAGTCTGCCAGTCGCCAAGACAAACAAAAGGAATGGCCGCGACCTCCAGCCCACGGCAACACAGCCAGTGCCACTCAGCTCCAAATCATCTGGGTCACCGCCGCCAGATATCACGGCCACAGACCAGACCGAAGCGTCCCACCAGAAAATCCCGCATAGCCGTTGCAATCCAGCCATCCGCCCACGTTGTTGATGTGCCTGCATGACTGGTCGCCACCGCGCCCCACTCGAGTGTTGTGCCCCCATCTCAATGCTACACCCCGCAATGCGCACACCAGCGGGAGGGGAGAAATGCCCTGTCGCCGCTTCACTAACCGGGCTTTGTCCAGCGGCAGAGGGGAGGGAGGGCGAGCAGGGGAGAGGTGAGGCGGGAAGGGAGGCTGCGCATGCTAGTGTTCACCACCTGCTAGGCGAGACGTGGGGGCATTTTGGGAGGTTTTGATTGGAATATACTCTAGTAGATAATATTTCGTTTTGCTTGATTCTCAAAATTATGTGTTTTTCCAATGTAGCTTTCAGTGCGGGTTTTCGGTTGTCATTTTAAGATTAGTTAGCTGGCTAGCTAGGGGTCATGTGATTGGTTGTGATAATTGATCGCATGATTACTCAAAATAATTTCTTGAGATGAGATGCCGCTCTACAAATAGCCAATGGCGCCTCGTCAGAATGCCCACATGTGTCGTATGAATGGTAGTTTGCAATCTAACTCAGTGTTGTGCTTGTCCGCTGACGCGTTCGCTAGTCCACCCCAGGCATAAACTGGAGGAGGAAAAATCATGGAAAGCATTGTGGAGGGTCAAGGCTCCCAACAAGATGAAAATTGTGCTATGGCGTTTGGCTCATGATTGTCTTCCCTCGGGCGAGTAGCTTCGTCATCGCCATGTACCGACTCGGACGGATTGCTGCTTCTGTGGCAGGCAAAGAGTATGGAGCATGCACTGCTATTCTGTTCTCATGCTCGCGCAATATGGGAGGCGATTAAGGAGACTTTTGGAATCAAACTCCGTCGGTCGTCCTTTACATCACCTAAGCAGTGTCTATTTGATTATCTATCCAGATGCTCCGATCAGGAAGCAACGGTCATGAATGACGATTTTGGCATATCTGGGAGGCTCGCAACACTGCGAGAAATGAACCGGAAGCCCCACACTCGAAGCGCACAGCAGCTAGGACCCAGGCTTATATTGAGTTGATCATCCAACACCTATACAAACTTGTACCTGCACATAGGCATGAGACCTCTACCCTGAACCCTCTCTGGTCCCCGCCGCCGGTAGGTGAGCTGGTTGTTCTCTCTAATGCTGTTGTTTCTAAAGATTTGAATGAAAGCCGGAGTGGGTGTTGTGATTATGGATCATTTGGCTCAGTGTGTGGCTGCTTGCTCTGAATATTTGAAGGGTATTCTGAATCCTAAAGTAGCTGAAGCCATGGCGCTTCATCGGGCGGCCAGGTTTGTGAGAGAGGAAGGCCTTGCTGATGTGGTCTTCAAGTCAGACTACCTCTCAGTAGTACAACGTTTGTCATCTCCGACCAAGGATCATTCTGCTATTGGATCCATTGTGAATGATATCAAAGTGGTGGCAAGAGACCTTCCTGATGCGTCGTTCATGCATGTTCGTCGGCACCTCAATGTCTTGGCTCATGTTTTAGCTAGATTAAGTTTGAACTCTACTAGTCTTTCTATTTTTCATTCTGCTCCAGATTGCATCCGGGAGACTCTTTGTAAATTTGTTGCTTGATCAATAAAGGCCGACGTTCTCCCAAACCAGTAATGGATAACTCACAAGATAAAAGTAATGAAACAGAAAGTTCACACGCTTGGTGAAGAAGCAAATCCAACAATTAGAAGTCAACGAGATCACCATGGAATTCCAGGAAACATAATGACCAATACTAGAATAAAATTAGGTTGATAACAAAAATTCAAAAACCATTCAAGAATGCATAAAATGATCATTCAGGAACCATCAATAACATAAAAGTACTCTAAAACAACTACAATAGTCTGATTCCTGAATAAATGACCGATCTGGCTCCTCGGGCAATTCATGTGTGGTTGTTTTCAGACAAATTCTAGTTATGGTGACACAAACCATATATATGAGAGTTAGTTATCCACAGAATCGAACTAGATCACATGGAAATGGTACTCAGACAATGACAACAGTAACTCACTCATTTTTGTGTCCACATAAATAGCTAGATGAATGTTTAGTCAAGTACTCCCTCTGTCCCAGCAAAAGTGTACTTCCAGCATTTTTTGGAGGTTCAAAGTTTTTCAAGTCTGACCAAGTTTATATGAAAATTGACCAATATTTATATACAATGAACATACATATTATGATGAATCTAATGATACTAATTTGATGGTTTAAATTTTGGTAAATTTTTGTAATTTTTTTGTACAAATTTGGTCAAACTTTAAAAAGCTTGACTCTCCAAGAAAGTTGGAAGTACACTTTTTCTGGGCGGAGGGAGCATACAGCAGAAATTGCAAAAATCGCAAAAATCTCTAGCGGACAATGAAGAACAGGTGAATTGCACCACATGAAATAGACGAAAATGGCATTCTGAAATGTCGACAGTTCAAACTGACAATGTCAACTTTGTCCATCAAATGCATCAACAATTATTGGCAATGACTCTGATTTTATGAATACAGCCGTAGTGCGAAATAAGTGAAGATGTCTAGGTTACAGACTAGGTTCAGAAGAGCAGAAATTTTCCATATAAAGTATCTCTTACCAGATCAGTCCCTGAAATCGAGAGGAACCTCAAAACTGCAGTTCCAATAAATAAAGACCTCAGGACAAAGCTCGAACACTGAAAGCAAGGGTTGACAAAGGACCTTCAAAATGCTGAAAAGCAGTATCATATAAGCCTTGATGAAAGTTCCTAAATTCCAGTGTAAACCACCTTGTATACAAATAGATGGGCCATCTACTTTCCGTTCTTAAAAGAAGTTAAATATAAGATGGACACTATGTGTAAGCTTGACTTAAGCAAAACTACTTACTGTCATCTTCCTTTTTGTATGTAATACAAAGGAGAGTGGTACTGGATAAAATGCTACTGTACAACCAACAAATTTTAAAATTATATGCACCCAACACAGCAAAAGCTATGCACAACAATAACCCAAAATGTCATATTAACAGCTGAACATGGCATCGAGCAAAAAATTCATCCATCCAAAAGTATCACATGTGGTAGTTTGCTAAATCTTTAACAGTGACAAAAGCTAGATGCACATTAATAATCCTAGTGGGAGGACATTCGATTATCACAGGAAACAAACCAAGAGATGAACTTACCAAAATAACAACCTCGAAAAATAAACAATATCTCAATATACAGGTAGAAAAAATTCTGCATCAATTATTCATTCTAGGGCAATAACAACCGAGTTGCATGTTGAAATGTGGAAAATCACATTCAGAAACATCATCAGAAACTTTGTTCTTTATCAAGTAATTCTACAACAATGCTCGCAAGACACATTTGAAGACTACCTACACTAGCAGGAAAAATTATCACATGAAACTTCCAAGCTATAGATGATCTCCTAACGTGGTCTTGCCATCCGGTTCATTTCCAGTAGTGGTGTAAGAGACATAGAACTCTTCCAGTTCCCTCTTGAAGTTGCGTATAGAGTGGTCGCTTGACAAAGTCTACGCAAATGCTCACGGTGCCAAATTCGTACACTGGCCTGCCGTTATAGAATTTGTTAACTCTAGGCATAAACAACAAACCTTGGTCAGCCGCATGTGCCTGAATAGAATCCTTGAAGCTCATATCTCCCATGGCTGCTCCTGGTACAACATGGTAAGGTGGGTACTGCGATGCTTGTTGTGTTGCATCATATTGCTGCTTCTCTGTCAATAAGCCAACATTCTCCCTAGCTCCTGGATGCACCAACTCATGTCCTTCAGCATCTTGGTTCATCATCTCAAGACCAACCGTTAGAAGCATCCGTATGCGTTCATTGGCAAGTAACTCTGGTGGGAAAAGGCCCCTCCAACCCTTGTACCAATTCATTATCTCATTGAAATCAGGATTTGGCGAGCTCAACCAATGGTACTGTAAGTGCATCTAGTGCCACCCCTAGTTGGTTTTGGAGTATTGACGATAAACTTGGTTGAGTGACTAATGTGTTTGTGAGAATTGCAGGAAAACATAAGTAGTAGTCCCATATTGATTCAGTTTACCTACCAGAGATGACCCCTAAAAATGTGTGAAGACATTGAAGACAATGGTGGTCTGTGAAGATATTCACATTGAATACTATGACATGAGAAGACATCGCATGAAGATTATGGAGTGCGAAGACATAGTTGTTTCGTAGTTTCCTTTTCTTCTTTGTTGGGTCATAGGAACCACCGTACTATTAAGTGGGGTCCAAGTGAACAAAGTCAGAGTGACTGAGGTGATGCTCAACCAAATCCTATGTCTTCGAGCAAAGACAATGAGAGCAAATCTTATCTAGAGCTGGATGAGTCATCTTTACTTGTAGCCCAAGTCAAGCCGTCGCGTGTGTTTGAAATCTGACCACTGAACACGTATCAGTTCCTTAGTGACCCAGGGTCATTTTGGACTAATCAGGTCGGGTTGCCTCCTGTCTATAAATAGCCCACCCCCTACACCATAAATTGGTGGCTGCTTAGAGTAAGTGCACGACTTTTGTCATTTGAGAGCAACCCACCTCCGAAGCTTTTGAGAGAGTAATCCTTGCGAGGACAAAGCCTAAAACACCCAGAGCCAAAGAGTGTTAGGCATCACTGAAGTCTTTCTGTCCGGGTGATATGAAGACTTATTACACTTGAGGACTGTGAATCCTCCAGCCGGTTAGGCGTCGCGTTCTGAGCATCCAAGAGTCATTGTGGATTGCCGATGAACTTAGTCTGTGAAGGTTTGGAAGTCTCCCTTGAAGACTTACCAGAGTGATTGGGCGAGGACTAAGTGTCCTTAGCTCAAGGGGAATAAGGTGAAGACGCGGTCTTCTGAGTTGACCTCAGCCTCCCTAACCAGACGTACAGTTGTCACAGCAACTGGAACTGGTCCAACAAATCCTTGTCCCCTCCAAGCAACTGGTTCTATCTTTCACCTCTCTTTACTTACAGTTTGTCTCCGTGAAGTCATTGCCCATTTGTCTGATCTGATTGACTTCACTGAGTGAAGACTATTTACTGTTTGGCTTCATACGATCTTCCATCCCGATCCTTACTACCTAGCTACTGATAGTCTTCATGCTTTCACTTCATTGCTTGCTTGACTATGGCTTGTCTAGTGTAGTCTACCTTCCGCTGCATATCAATAGGGTCATTTCTATTGTTTGTCTTCAAAGCCCCCGTGTTTTGAAGACTTTCATAAAAATCTCCTATTCACCCCCTTCTAGTCAAATACTAGCACTTTCAATTGGTATCAGAGCAAGGTGCTCCCTTGTTCTATGTGATTCGGTTTAACCACCTGGAGTTTAGCTATGTCGACTGCAGGGATAATCAAAGTCTCTGCTGCGTGCCCTATCTTTGATGTCACTGATTGCCCCTACTGGAAGAATAAGATGCGTATGCATCTTGAAGCCATTGACGCCGACCTCTGGTATGTCGTCAAGAATGGCGTTCCAAAGGTCAGTGAAGGTGTCACTGCTGCTGATGTCAAGAGGTTCATTCAACTGGACTCGACTGCCAAGAATATCATATGTGGTTTGATCAAAGGACAGTATGGTCGTGTGACTGCTCTAGAAACTGTGAAGCTAGTCTGGGACTGTCTTTCCAAGGTCAACGAAGGCGTCTCGACCCAGAGAGATTCAAGGATTAGTGTTCTTCGCAATCTCTTCAACTTCTTCAAGAGAAATAACAATGAGAATGTTCAGCTCACATTTGATCGACTCATAGATATCACAAATGAGCTTCATGCACTCGGCGCCACTAAGATCACCAAGCACGAAATCGTCGAGACACTTCTGAGATCACTTGACAGCTCATTTGACACCCTGTCCCTGATGATTCAAGAGCGCCCTGACATCAAGACTCTCGATCCGTCTGACATACTTGAGAGACTCAACACACATGAGTTCCAGCTATCTGAGAAAAGAGATATCTATGGTCCCAACTATGGCCGAACTCGCGCTTTGAAGGCAAAGGCTATTTCCTCATCTGAAGAAGAATCTTACTATAGTTCTGGGGATCCTGAAGACATTGGAAAGGAGCTCGCTATGCTTGTGAAGAAGTTCCAGAAGTTCACTAAGAAGAAAGACTTCAGAAAGTCTTCAAGATCCAGCTCTAGAAATGATGAAGCTTCATCTCGTGATCACAAGAAGAGAACATGCCACAAGTGCAAGAAACCTGGTCACTACATCTCTGAGTGTCCAAAGTGGGACAATGAGACCAAGAAGAAGAAGAAGAGCAAGGAATATGATTCTGATGACAAGAAGAAGAAGAAATCCTCAAAGTCTTCTTCCAAGTCTTCGTCGAAGTCTTCATCACACAAGAAGAGCTCATCAAGCAAGGCTGGTGCGTTTGTTGGCAAGGAGATGGATTCAAAGGAGGAGTCTGCATCTGAGATGGTGGAGGTCGAGTCTGAATAGGAATCTGATTCTGGAGTAGCAAGCCTGGCTCTAGCTTCTGCCTATGTCGCCAAGTCCATCTTCAACACTGAAGACAATGGCCTCGTCACCAACGCTGATGCCAAGGACGAGGATGACTCTGCTCCCACCTACTGCTTCATGGCACGTGGTGCCAAGGTAAACTCACATGATGCTTACTTTCAAACTTCAAGTGAAGATGACTTTGAATGTGAATCTAAACCTAGCTACAAAACACTTGCTAAAATTGCAACTGAACAACAGAATGCTATGGAACATATTCAAAAGTTGCTAGACAAAAGCGATGACCTGTTGGATGCGGAAATGACTCGAACTCAGTCCTTAATTGAAGACATTAAAAATCTTCATGTTAAGTACGAGGAACTTGAAAGTCGTCATGAAACGCTCTCAACTACTCATGAAAAGCTCTCCTATTATTATCTTCAAAGGAAGCAAGAGCTTGAGAAATTAAGATGGGCTCATGAAGATCTTCAAAAGGAGAACGAGTCACTCCACACTCAACAGATCGGTTCCACTCACGAAGGATTTGAACCACCATGTCTAAAATGTCTTGAGCGTGATAATGCTGTCTCTGTTGCTAAGTGTTCTACTGCTGCTACTGTTGCAATATCTTCAACTGCTAATGTGGTAACTAACCCTTCTACTGAGGATACCACTACTATTGCTGATGAGAATGCCAGGTTGAAGACATTGCTTGAGACATGAATGTATAAAAGTCTCAAAGGGCATTAGACATTATGTGATGTACTCAAAAAACATATTCTAAACCAAAGCCCTAGGAAAGAGGGTGTTGGGTTTGAGAGGAAAATGAATGTTGATGACTCTTAATGGATGCCTGAGCAGTACCCCAAAACCACATCGGTTGCCAAAGGGACCTTCAGTGGATCCATCTACCTTATCTGGCTTCGCTTGTGCTAACCCAATTATCATTGATGAATCCTTGCATGCAAACTATAAACTGTTCAGGAATCACAATGGTGAAGTGTTTGCGAGGTATATTGGTACTAACTACAGGAACAGACAACCTCTTAAGGAGATCTGGGTACCCAAAAATTATCTGGAGAATCTTCCCGTGAATGTCATCATGACACCACCGGGGAAGAAGACAAAGTCCAGACCAAAGGCTTCATATGGTCCAAAGGCTTCATACAGACAGAGGACTCACCAGAGTCACCCTAACACCAGTGTTTTGCAGGGAAACCATACTCAGACTTTTGAATATGAGTGTGTTTCGTCAAACCGCTATGTTCATAAGACCAAGAACTTTTCAGCTTATTCTTATGAGTATTATTCACCTCCTGCAAGGCTATTTGATAGGGCTCCAAAGCCGAAGTTCTTAGATGCTGCACTTAGACTCATAGGGGTAAGCCACCCCTCAAGATGTGGGTGGTTAAGAAAACTTAACTCTCTTTTGCAGGGAAAGGTCTCCAGCCGGAAATCAAAGGCGTCTGATGCTTATGCTGGGGACCTTAAACATCTTGTGGGACGCAAGATAAAATGTCCAAATGGTCTTACTATGTATTTCGTCCCAGGATTCCTTGACAATCATCCTATCTATCCTAACCAAGATCTGAACTTTCATAGTCCGCTTGTTCATCAAATGTTTATGCTTCACAATACACTTGGTGAAGCCTATCCCCCAAACTGTACTGTAGGGTACGACACCAAAGGCTTCAGAATGGATTATGGATAGTGGCTGCACTAACCACATGACTGGTGATTGAAGTCTTTTGATGGATTCAACCCTACGTCCGTCTGACAAAAGTCACATCACATTTGCTGACACTGGTAAAAGCAAGTCTTTGAAGGGTATCGAAAAGATGATCTGTACATGGTAGATTTCTCAGCAGGACCACAGTTGGCCATATGTCTTCTAGCAAAAGCTTCAGAGTGCTGGCTCTGGCATCGGACGCTAGGACATGCTGGCATGAGGAACTTGTACACTCTCGCGAAGAAGAAGCATGTCGTGGGCATCGAGGGCGTCAAGTTCAAGAAGGATCATCTATGTGGTTCTTGCGAAGCTGGAAAGATGACTAGGGCCAAGCATCCCTCGAAGACAATCATGACGACATCATGTCCCTTCGAGCTGCTTCACATGGACTTATTCGACCCTACTCACTACTCTACTCTTACTAGCACTTCTTGTCTCTATGGCTTCATCATTGTTGATGATTACTCAAGATATACATGGGTGCATATAATCCTCTACAAGAATGAAGTGCAAGATGTCTTTAGACAATTTGCTAATCGTTCCATGATGAACTATGGCATGAAGATCAAGCACATCAGAAATGACAATGACACAGATTTCAAGAATACCGGCCTCGACACTTATCTTGATACACTGGGCATCACTCATGAGTTCTCAGCTCCTTACACACCTCAGCAGAATGGAATCGTGGAGCGCAAGAACAGAACCCTCATTGAGATGGCTCGGACGATGCTTGATGAGTACAAGACTCCAAGGAAGTTCTGGCCTGAAGCCATTGATATTGCATGCCATGCCATCAACCGTGTTTATCTTCACAAGCTTCTAAAGAAGACATCATATGAGCTACTAACTGGTAAGAAGCCAAGCGTCAGTTACTTCAGAGTATTTGGTGCTAGGTGCTGGATCAAAGATCCACATCACACTTAAAAATTTGCACCAAAAGCACATGAAGGTTTTATGCTTCGATACGGAAAGTATTCACACTCCTACAAAGTCTTCAACCTCTTTCACTATAAAGTGGTTGAAACTGTGGATGTGCGGTTTGATGAGATTAATGGCTCGCAAAGAGAGCACCTGCCAAATGTGCTAGATGAAGTCCCTCCTAATGAACCTATCAAGCTTATGGGTACTGGAGAAATCATACCTTCAGAAGCTCAGGCTGAAGAAGAAATCATCATTGCACCAAATCAACCCGAAGACAATGCTCAGCCTGAAGTCAATGTTGAAGCTGAAGACAATGATCTGCAAGGGCAAAATCTTTGTCTAGTACATCCCCGAGTTGCAAATGAAGTATAGATTGAGAAGATAATTGATAGCATCAATGCACCTGGTCCACTCACTCGTTCTATAGCAACGCAGCTAGCAAATTTCTGTGGGCACTTTGCATTTGTCTCTATATCCGAACCCAAGAAAGTTGCTAAAGCCTTCATGGAACCTGAGTGGATTCAAGCTATGCAAGAAGAGCTTCATCGGTTCGAGATGAACAATGTATGGGAATTGGTCAAGCGTCTTGATCCTCGCAAGCACAATATCATAGGCACCAAATGGATCTTTCACAACAAACAAGATGAGCATGGTAAAGTCGTCAGAAACAAGGCTCGTCTAGTTGCTCAAGGTTACACTCAAGTAGAAGGGATTGACTTCGATGAAACATTCCCTCCCATGGCAAGGCTTGAAGCCATTCGCATACTGCTAGCCTACGCCAATCATCAGAACATTCTTCTGTACCAAATGGATGTGAAGAGTGCCTTTCTCAATGGCAAGATTGAAGAAGAAGTGTATGTTGCACAACCACCTGGCTTTCAAGATCCAAAACATCCTGATATGGTATACAAGCTTAACAAGGCACTATATGGCCTCAAACAAGCTCCTCGCGCTTGGTATGACACACTTAAAGACTTCCTGAAAAGCAAAGGCTTCAAACCTGGTTCTCTAGATCCTACACTCTCCACGAACACATATGATGGTGAACTATTTGTGTGCCAAATCTATGTGGATGACATTATCTTCGGCTGCACTGACAAAAGATACAGTGATGAGTTTGGGCACATGATGCAAGAGCAATATCAGATGTCCATGATGGGTGAGCTGAAATTTTTCCTCGGTCTTTGTCGTGGAATAGTCACGGAAGATGTCCTAGTGTGAGGACTTAGTCGTGGAGCCATCGCAACTAGGTTAGCTTAAAGGGGTTAAACGGGACAAAGGACACATGAGTTTATACTGGTTCGGCCCCTTGTGGTGAAGGTAAAGGCCTAATCCAGTTTGAGGTGGTATTGCTTATGTCTCGATTACCAGGGAGCGAATACGCTTGACCTAGGTTTCGATCTCTTATTTCTTGCCCTGAATCGCCGTCGGATCGTCCCTTTATATACACAGGTTGACGCCCAGTGGCTCATGGAGTCCCGGCCGCCTCATAGACAATGTGTCCGGCTCGAAGACTAACCATACTTGCCTTACAATATAAGTTACACATATATGGCGATTTACCCCTATGGGCCTTAAGTCGCCCTTGGGCCCTGGACCCTTCATGAACCGCCATCTTCATTGTCTTCATGGGCTTCATACTGATGAACCGCCATAGGTATAACCCTCCCCCTATTGGGCAGGTCATACCTGGTAGTCATATCCCCAACATTAGGCCCCAAATTGATTTGAACTTGTTTATGTTAATCTTCAACACTTCGAAAAAATCCCTCCTTCTTCATTTATGCGAGATCTCATAACCCGCCATGACGTCATCTTCTGCGATCGTGATAACCCGCCATGACGTCACTTGTCATTAATTTTACACATTATCCAATATATCTTAACGGATTTTATCTTTAATAGCCATGCCGAGAATCGAAGCGCCCGAGCCGCTGGATAATCATTCTTTGGCCTCCTTGTTTTTTGCGCCCACCTGTTAATCTTTTCCTTATAAATAGGGTCGAACAGCCTCTTTTCATTATCCACCTTTCGTTCTCGTCTTCCTCCTCCTCTCGCGACTCGTCTGCCTCTTCGATCTCCGCCGCCGCCATGAGCTCACCGTTTTCCTCGTCCTTGGCCGCTACATCGACCTGAACATGACCAGAGAATGCCAATGCTCCACCGCAGTCTCATCTGCATCTGTAAGTGCTCACCTTCCTATGCTCCAGATCTACATTAGGGTTAGTCTTGTTCTTCGTTGTTCTTCGCCATTCTTCACTATTCTTCGCCTTCCTCTTCAACCCTAGTAGCTTTTGATCTGAATATAACATATAACTTGTGCGGTAGCAGTTTTAGTCTTTGCCTTTAATGTCAGCAGACTTTTTCCTTCATAGAAGATCTCATCAGAACCCATGAACTCCTCTGCTGCCGCTTTTAGGTTTTAGATTTCACTGAATTTTCTGAACTGCCACTGATCCAAAATTATAATTCCAGTCTGTGAAACATGTTTGTCCAGTACTTAGCAAAATTTTCTTCCTGATAGATCAACCTGGCCATGGCGGCTTACATCACCAGTTGTAATCAGATTCAACACTTAACATATTTCACTCTTGATAGATATCAATCTGGTCATGGTGGCTTACATCACCAGTTGTAGCTAGTCATATATCATTAGGCCCCTTTTAAGCCGCCATTTTGAATATATGCTGCAGTGCTTTTCCTCCGGCTTAACTTAAACCGGCAAAATTGTTCCTTCTTTTTTTAGGCTTTACAATGCCGCCGAAGACATCCACTTCCTGTAACTGGGTTCCCTCCATTGTCACCGAGAACACGCTCCAGGACTTTGTGAAAACTGGCTATTTACCAGAGAATACCGTCATGCATTATCGCGCCCCTAATCCGGAAGAAGAAAAACCTCAGCCAAAGGATGGTGAAGTCATCATTTTTATTGATCACATCAACCGGGGCTTCTCACCGCCCGACTCTAATTTTTTTTGAGATGTTCTGCACTTATTTGAACTTCATCCTCAAGACATTGGACCCAATTCCGTGTCAAACATCTGCAACTTCCAAGTTTTCTATGAAGTATACCTTCAATAGGAGCCCAGTGTCGAACTGTTCAGCGAATATTTTTATTTGAACCGCCAAAATGAGTTTACGAATGGACCCAAGCTGGAACTTGGCGGAATCTCAATTCAATGGAGAAGAGATGCCATCTTTCCGTATGCTTGCTTGCCGAGTCACCCTAAATATTGGAACCAGACGTGATTTTATTGCCAAGATACTTCTCCGTCTGACGAGAATCCACTGTCGGGTTATCGTGCCCAGCGTCTTGACTCAAAACACAATCTTCCTGAGAAGCTTACGGCTGCTAAATGTAAAAAACTCGCCCCACCATTAAAAGGTCAAGGCTCTGCTGGGAAACGGTTTAACTATCATTGACTTGGTTTGATGTTGGGTTGCATGGAGGATCATACCATTGAGTCGCCGAACCAGCTTAATGTGTACCTACACGGGTAGTAAAAAGGATCCATTGCGCCACAACTCCGTGCGTTTAACGGACAACACCATCAATGAAATGACGAAGTCCCTTCTGAACGAAGACCTGACAGACTACAACAAAGTGGGCCTAAACCCTTTCTGCACATCTAACCCGCCACCAAAAGTAAGTCTTTTAAATTACTTACCTCTGCTTCGTCCTTAAATACTTTGTTAATTCAACTTTGATGACTTTCATAGGCTGACGATGATTTTTGGAAGAAGTATGACCATGAAGCTGCCAAAAGGGCCAGGAAAGCCAAAAAAGCCGCCAAGAGAACCGCAAAGAAGAATAGGAAGAAGACCAGTACTTCCGAGCTGTTTGAACTAGACAACTACTCTGAGTCGGAGGTAGACCTTGATTCCCTTGGCTCCTTTTTCAACCACCTTATGGACATTAATTATCATCAGGATGACACGGGGGCCAGTCAAGCAATCGAAGAAGAGGTAACTATGATTTCCTCCGACTCTGAGCCAAGACAGAAAATTCGAAGAGTAACCTGGAAAGTAAGCTTTTCACACCCCTTAGATCATCTGGATCCTCACTTTCTTTTGAAGCAACAGCAGCATGAGAGCCGGCGACAGACCCGAACCAATGGCGGTGAAGAATTATCTTCCGGCTTACCGAACACTCCCCAAAAACGTCGAAACAAGGTCATCCCTGATCTGAACTCTTTTTATCCTTTGGTGGGTCTCATTCGCCAGCCACTTGATTCTTCCGATTCAAATTATCAGGAGACTTCTCGCTCCTCTTCCGGCAACTCATCACAATCCTAGCTGTCGGCTTTCAAAACTGCTCCTGGGTAATAACGATTACTTATTATCTGCTCCTTATGCTCCTTTATACTTATACTGACCTCTCATGACCCATGTAGTGGAGGCCAAGCCTAGCAAGAAGGCGAAGGTGAATAAGCCGGTTGAAGACCCCAAAGTTGCTGAACCGGAGCAACAAATTCCAGCGCCTGACACCTCTGCACCACAACAAGAAGAACCTGTTCATGACGTTCCACCAGAAATCCCCGGCTCTTCCATTGACCAGACAAAAAGCACTCCTTTGAATACTGAATCCTCAAGCCCGATTAGAACGGATGAGACACATGATGATGATGTGGTGATTACCAACACCGACTTTAGAGAGCCGGGAAGACCCACTGCCCTGGCCAAGCACTCCGCCAAGGAAGAACACATTCAACAGTGAAAAGAGAGATTTGATGTGGCCGACTACTCTGAATTGAGTGTTAGTGAAGTCTTCTCTGGCTACCTCAATCAAGTACACACCATCCGAGGTCTTGAAGTTGACATGGTGAAGCAGATGCATCAAAAATTTGTGGTATGAACTCCTTGTTTATTGAGTTATGCACATCCTATCAGCCCCCAAGTCTACAGTTTATGATAGAATTGAATATGCCGTAGACTTAAATTAACCGCTAGTGTAAAGATTACCCTTTAATAGAACCCTTCAAACTCCGGCTTATACCATCCGAGTTAAAGCAGATCTATAATGATTAACACTAAATCCATAGCCCCCAAGGGCCGGTTTAATCAGCATGAATGAGCCGGTCGTTTGTTTCCTTGTGTCTAAAGAAGAAACTTACTTGTGTAGCCCCCATGAACCGGCTGTGACCGTTTGTGGCACAACCAGGTCATCATAAAGTAGGAAAAAGACAAGAAATATGCACTAGCCCACAAGTGCCAAATACCCTTGCTCACAAAGTGCTTGGGACTTATTCACATAAGCCGTTGCATGAGTAATTTTTTCGGCAGACATTAGCCCCCAAGTGCCAAGTGTTGTTGCTTGTAGAAGGCTTGGGACTTCATGTTTTGTAATCCAAATTTGAATCATGATCTTGAACCGGTGTACGTACAGGCTACCACTGCTCAACTTGAATCACAATTAACTGACGTGAAGGCTCGGCTGGAGCAGCAAGAATCTGAGACCCGGAAGGCCGACTCGAAATTCCAGTTTAGCATGTCTGAATTGGAAAAACTGAAGACCAGCTTTGAGGTTGAAAGAAACACCTGGGCTGAAGAAAAAATTGCCTTGATACAGTGGGCTGAGAAGGCGAAGGCGTCTCTTGAGGAGGTGACCACTGAGCTTACCGGCTTAAAACGCCATGTATCTCAGATGGTTTCTGCTATCTTTGGTGAGTCGCCTTGCTAGTATCAAATTTGAATCTCTTTCTTGACTGCATAAACCGCCACTAACCAATCTATGATTATTATTCAGGCCCCAGGAGCGGCAATCTTAGCCAAGAGATGCTTGTGAAGCTCAAGGTTGTTTACACTTGTTGAGCAGCTCTATACTGGGACTCAACGCGCACTGGCCACAATTTCTCCGGCTAATCAGACACCTACTCTCTTGATTGAAGTCTTGAAGAAGCTTCCTGTTCCGCCTGAGAGGTTTAACAAGATGAAGCAATCATCTGCAAGAGCCGATGCTGTGACAGCCTTGAGCTGGGCCAAAGCATGGCTATTAGAGCTAGACCCCGACGATATATCTACCGGGTATCCAAGCTTGCAGGAAGATGGCACTCCTTTTGATAAAAAAAAGACTTTGCCGCCTGCGTGAAGGAAATATGTCCTCTTGCCAGCCTGATTGCCAATGAAACAGATCTTTCAAGATATCAACCAGCTTATGACATGGAAAGCCAGAAGCTTCCTACACTGGCTTTCAAAGTGATGGATCTAATTCCCCCAATCCGTAAGCACACTTTTGCTCCTGAAGTTGACCCGTTCGAGCTTATTGATGATGAAGCTGAATTCCAAGCCTCGAGTGGTATTGACTGGTCATCACCAAACTTCCAGGAAGCAAAGGAGGGCGAAGAAGCGGAGAAGGATGATCCAGAAGCTTCAAGCCGTCAGGGCCAAGAAGATTAATCCGCTGGGCGGTTCATATATTTGATCTTATGAAAAACACTTAATCCTTTTGGCTCCTTGAGTCATGTAATAGGCTAGCAAAAACTTTGCTCTGTCATGCCATCGTGCACGTTTATGTTTTGCCCAACACGGTTTGAGCCGCCACTTGATAATTATCCTTTTACACTTATCATGACGTTGATTTGTGTAGATGAAACTTAGGATTATACTGCATAGAAATAAATCACAAGAGCCCTTGGCGGTTTACTGCAGGGCGGGTCATTATACCCATATAAAGCCACTGATGTTCTAAAATACTTTATAGACAGGGCTGGTTTAGTCATAATTAGATATAATCATAACAAAAATATCATACCTGTGATATTGAATCGTACTGCCGGCTTATGATACCTGTGCAGTAAGGGTGATAACCCAAAACTTAGAAGCCAATACCTCCAAGTATTTTAATATCATCAAATACTGGCATTTTACCGCCTAAAGCTAGGACGGGTTAACAGAAACCACGAGTATGCTTCAAATATGAGCTGTGAGAACTGAAGCGACACGACCTGAGTCAATGTAAACCATATGTCAAGATGGTATCAAGATGAACCGAAAAAATGTTCAAAAAACCAAGTAAGATAAGAAAACGAGGCTATGCTTCGAATACGAGCAGGAAGCCGGACCAAAAGGGTTATTTCATAGCTATGCTTCAAATGCAAGCAGGAAGCCCCCAAGTGGTTTGTGGCCTTGGGCCGATCAAGAGGGTAATGACAACTATGATTCGAATATGATCAGGAAGCCACCTAGTGACCATAAGGTTTTGGCATTGCGCTGATCAAGAGGGTAACGACAGCTATTATTCGAATACGATCAGGAAGCCCCCTAGTGACCATAAGGTTTTGGCATTGCGCCGATCAAGAGGGTAACGACAGCTATGATTCGAATACAATCAAGAAGCCCCCAAGTGACCTTTGAAATTATGATGAGAAAGACTCATTATTCGTGGAAATGAAATGACAGAGACTCTGCTTTATCAGGGATGCTGGTTTTATTATAATCATCATAATATATACATTTATCAAAATATGTACATCATAAGAGCCGGTGGCTCAAGTGTATTAAGGCCGAAGATGAGCAATATTCCACGACCGGCGGGTCTCCTCCTCCGACTGACGTGAGTCCTTGTAGTCTCGAACATTCATGAGATAGTATGACCCATTGTTCAAATTCTTGCTGACCACAAAGGGTCCTTCCCAAGGTGGGGATAGCTTGTGCATGTCAGTTTGATCTTGGATGAGCCAGAGCACCAAGTCACCTTCTTGAATGGTTCTGGTCTTAACCCGGCGGCTGTGATAGCAGCGCAGATCTTGTTGGTAAATCGCTGAGCGAGCCGCCGCAAGGTCACGCTCCTCATCTAACAGGTCAAGTGCATCCTGACGTGCTTTTTCATTATCAGCTTCGACGTAAGCCGCCACATGGGGCGAGTCATGACGGATGTCACTAGGAATCGCCTCTCCTCCATAAACCATGAAGAAAGGCGCGTAACCCGTAGATCTGTTGGGGGTAGTATTGATGCTCCATAGCACTGAAGGTAACTCCTCCACCCAACAACCCGGCGTCCTCTGCAAAGGAACCATAAGCCGGGGCTTGATGCCTCTCAAATTTTTTTGATTGGCTCTTTCAGCTTGACCATTGGATTGGGGGTGAGCTACTGACGACACATCAAGTCGAATATGCTCACATTGACAGAACTCTTTCATAGCATCCTTGGACAGATTAGTGCCATTATCAGTTATAATGTTGTGGGGAAAACCAAAGCGAAAAAGCACCTTTTTGATGAATTGAACCGCCGTTGCCGCGTCACACTTACTGACTGGCTCTGCTTCAACCCACTTTGTGAATTTGTCAACTGCCACCAAAAGGTGGGTCTTTTTATCCTTGGACCTTTTAAAAGGCCCAACCATGTCCAACCCCCAGACTGCGAACGACCAAGTGATTGGAATCATCCTCAACTCTTGAGCCGGCACATGAGCGCGCGTGATATTTCTGGCAACCATCACATTTACTGACAAAATCCTCTGCATCAGCATGAGCCATTAGCCAATAAAATCCAGGACAAAAAAGCTGTGGCCACGAGAGATTTAGAGCCGGCATGATGATCACAATCTCCTTCATGAATCTCGTGAAGAATTTCACGGCCTTCTTTAGGAGAAATGCAATGTTGAAATGCCCTAGAGACACTACGATGGTGCAACTCACTGTTAGAAATTGTCACTGACTTAGACCGCCTGGTTATCTGTCTGGCCAAAGTTTCATCCTCAGGCAACTCGCCCCGGGTCATGTAAGCCAAATATGGAACTGTCCAATCAAGAGTAGCATGAAGAGCCGCCACCAATTGTGCTTCCGGGTCAGGAATAGCCAGATCTTCCTCTGTAGGCAACTTGATAGAAGGGTTATGCAAAATATCCAAGAAAGTGTTAGGTGGCACTACTTATGCTGGGACCCTAACCGGCTTGAAGCATCAGCCGCCTCATTTTTCCTGTGATCAATGTGTTCCACTTGATAACCCTTGAAGTGCCTAGCAATAGCGTCAACTTCACGGTGGTAAGCCGCCATAAGTGGATCCTTAGAATCCCATGTGCCTAAAACTTGCTAAGCCACCAAGTCTGAGTCGCCAAAACATCTCACCCGGCTTAAGTTCATCTCCTTAGCCATCCAAAGACCATGGAGGAAGGCTTCATACTCAGCTGCATTGTTAGTACAGGGAAACATCAACCTTAAAACATAACAAAACTTGTCACCTCGAGGGGAAGCTAAGGCCACTCCAGCCCCCGAGCCCTCCAACTGCCTGGACCCATCAAAGTGAATAGTCCAATATGTGTTATTTGGCTTCTCTTCAGGCATCTGCAGCTCTCTCCAGTCATTGATGAAATCCACAAGTGCTTGAGATTTTATGGCCGTGCGAGGCATATACTTTAAACCAAGAGGTCCAAGCTCAATTGCCCACTTGGCTACTGGACCTGTAGCTTCTCTGTTCTGGATAATATCCCCTAAGGGAGCAGAACTGACCACAGTGATGGGATGACCCAAAAAATATTGCTTAAGCTTCCGACTGGCCATGAACAACCCAGAAACGAGCTATTGCCAATGCGGGTATCTCTGATTGGACTCAATAAGCACCTCACTGATATAGTAAACCGGCCGTTGAACCGGATATTCCTTGCCTGCTTCCTTCCGTTCCACCACAATTGCTACACTGATAGCCCAAGCGTTAGCAGCCACATATAACAACAACTGCTCCTTATCAATAGGAGCAGCAAGTACTGGCGGCTCAGCTAGCTGTTTCTTCAAAGCTTCAAATGCATCATTAGCAGCATTACTCCAAACAAAGTCATATGTTTTCTTCATCATCTGGTACAATGGTATGGCCTTCTCACCCAACCGGCTTATGAACCGGCTTAAGGCAGCAATACGACCCGCCAGACGCTGGACATCATTGATACACGCCGGCTTTGCCAGGGAGGTAATGCCCTTGATCTTCTCCGGGTTAGCCTCAATGCCTCTGTTAGAAACCAGAAAACCCAAAAGCTTGCCTGCTGGCACACCAAAAACGCACTTGGCCGGGTTAAGCATCATCTTGTAGACCCAGAGATTGTTGAAGGTCTCCTTCAAATAATCTATCAAAGTTTCCTTCTCTCTGGATTTCACCACAATGTCATCCACATAAGCATGAACATTGCACCCAATCTAACTGTGAAGAAAGTTCTGCACACATCGCTGGTAAGTCGCCTGGGCACTCTTGAGCCCAAAAGGCGTAGATACATAGTAGAAGGCTCCAAAGGGAGTGATAAAAGCCGTCTTCTCCTGGTCCTTAACTGCCATCTTGATCTGATGATAACCAAAATAAGCATCCAAAAAACTTAAACACTCACAACCCATCGTAGCATCAATGATTTGATCAATACAAGGGAGAGCGAAAGGATCAGCCGGACAAGCCTTGTTTAAGTTTGTGTAGTCCACACACATACGCCAAGTGCCGTTCTTCTTAAGCACCAGCACCGGATTAGCCAACCACTCAGGATGAAAGACTTCGACAATGAACCCGGCTGTTGAGGGAGTCCGTGATTAAGGGGTCCTCGGACAGCCGGACTATATACTTTGGCCGAACTGTTGGGCTATGAAGATACAAGATAGAAGACTTCGTCCCGTGTCCGGATGGGACTCTCCTTTGCATGGAAGGCAAGCTTGGCAATTCGGATATGTAGATTCCTTTCTCTGTAACCGACCTTGCACAACCCTAGCCCCCCTGGTGTCTATATAAACCATAGGGTTGGGACTTCTAGGGTTAAGCCACAACAATCATAATCTCATAGGCTAGACTTCTAGGGTTTAGCCATTACGGTCTCATGGTAGATCAACTCTTAATACTCATATTCATCAAGATCAATCAAGCGGGAAGTAGGGTATTACGTCCATAGAGAGGGCCCGAACCTGGGTAAACATTGTGTCCCCCGCCTCCTATTACCATTAGCCTTAGACGCATAGTTCGGGACCCCCTACCCGAGATCCACCTGTTTTGACACCGACATTGGTGCTTTCATTGAGAGTTCCGTTGCACCGTCACCAAGAGGCTTGATGGCTCCATCAATCATCTACAACAACGCAGTCCGGGGGGGATCTTCCTCCCTGGACAGGTCTTCGACGGAGCAGATCGATAGCTACGCCCCTGGCCATCAGGTCAGATTTGGAAACCTGAATTTCATGGCCGATATCCACGGAGACTTGATCTTTGACGGATTCGAGCCCATGACGGCTGTCCTCGGCCACCACGATGAACATGACCTAGAGCTGTCATCGGGCCGCACAAAGGAGATAGCGCCTGTGACTGCCCTGGCCCTAGAGTCGGAGCAGACTGCATCGCCCGAAGACGGGAAGCTCAACCCCGCCACGGAGGCCGCAGACTCAGCAGCGCTCGAGCCGCACATGGACCCAACATCAGGTTGGGTTGGTGCTACCGGAACCTCGGACTCGTCTCCGGCCAGGGGCTCCGTACCATGTGCATCCGCGTCCATCAAACTAATTGGGCGCCGGTCTTGGAGTCCAGCTCCGCGGACATTTTCCAGCACTCGCCTTTTGGCGACGTGTTAAGGTCATTAAAATCCCTCTCCTTGTCGGGGGACTCTTGGCCGAACTATGTCCGGCTCGAATGGGAAGTGGATGATGAAGAAATTCGTTCCCCACCCACCACCCACTTTATAGCCACTGTCGAAGACTTAACTGACACGCTTGACTACGACTCCGAAGACATCGATGGTATGGATGACGATGCCGGAGAGGACTAGGAACCACTGCCTACAGGGCGTTGGACAGCCACCTCCTCGTATGACATATACATGGTGGATACACCCAAAGAAAACAACGGCGATGATGAAAATCCAGTCGAGGATAAACCTCCTGAGATACAGCCGAAGCGCCAACATCAGCGGCGCCGCTCTAAGCCACGCCATAGTAAAAACAGCAATACCATCACAGAAGAGGACAACACTCTGGACGGTGCCAAAAACAATGAAGACCCCGTTGAGCCAACCTCCAAACAGGAGGAACGGTAGGATGGGCGAGTCAGCCCTAGCGAATAGGCCATGAACAAAGACTCGGAGGATAGCAATTACCTTCCACTCTCCGAGGATGAGGTGAGCCTCGACGACGAAGATTTCATCTTGCCTGAGCAGCCCGCCGAATGGGAACGCTTTAAGCGTCAGCTAATTGCCACTGCAAGAAGCCTGAAAAAGAAGCAGCAGCAGCTTCAAGCTGATCAAGATCTGCTCAATGAAAGATGGATTGATGTCCTGGCAGCCAAGGAATATGGCCTCGAGCGCCCAACCAAAAGCTACCCGAAGCGCAAACTGTTACCACAGTTCGATGACGAGGCGTTGGAGCCCGTCCTACAAAGGCACAATGCGGCTGACCGACCACCATGTGGCCGGGACAAAGAGGCACCTCAGGCCGAACACCAGCCCGCACTGCCTCGCCGAACAAACAGAAATACAACAACTCGGGGATATACACATGACCTACGACGCGATTTGGAAAAGAGAGCAGGTCAGACAAGATCAATCTATGGATCACGGGGCCGTGCCCCGACGCGCGATGATGGCCATCTGGCTGAACGTGACAAACATAACCACGTCCGGGCCGAAAACCGCAGACGAGCTCCATCCGAGCTACGTCACAACTTGGCCCGATATAGAGGCGCCGCACACCCCCTTTGCTTCCTGGATGAAGTAATGGGACATGATTTCCCAGAAGGGTTTAAACCCGTAAACATCGAATCATATGATGGCACAACAGACCCCGCGGTGTGGATTGAGGATTTTCTTCTCCACATTCAAATGGCCCACGGCGATGATCTTCACGCCATCAAATACCTCCCACTCAAACTCAAGGGACCAGCTAGATACTGGTTAAACAGTCTGCCCGAAAATTCCATTGGCAGCTGGGAGGAATTGGAGGGCACCTTCCTCGATAAATTCCAAGGCACATATGTCTGACCTCCGGATGCCGATGACCTAAGTCATATAATCCAACAGCCCGGAGAGTCATCCAGGAAATTCTGGACTCGGTTCCTAACTAAAAAGAACCAGATCATCGACTATCCGGACGCCGAAGCTCTAGCGGCCATTAAGCACAGCATCCACGATGAATGGCTGGCCAGACACCTCGGCCAGGAAAAACCGAAGTCCATGTCATCCCTTACGGCACTCATGACCCGCTTTTGTGCGGTCGAAGATAGCTGGCTAGCCCGTAGCAATAACAGTACAAGCAAACCTGGCACCTCAGAAGCCAGAAACAGCAACGGCAAGCCCCGACGCAATAGACATAAGCGTCGAAACAATGGTGACAACACCGAAGACATGGCGGTCAACACCGGATTCAGTGACTCTAAGTCCGGTCAGCGGAAGAAGCCATCTAAAAGAAACAATCCAGGCCCGTCAAGTTTGGACCGCATACTAGATCGACCATGCCAAATCCACGGCACTCTTGATAAACCAGCCAATCATACCAACAGAGAATGTTGGGTTTTCAAACAGGCCGGCAAGCTAAATGCCGAGAATCAGGAGAAAGGGTGGCAAAGCGAGGACGATGACAAGGAACCCCGAGCACCGAACACAGGGGGACAGAAGAAATCCCCCCCAAATCAAAACGGTGAACATGATATACGCCACCCATATCCCCAAGAGGGAGCGCAGGCGTGCACTCAGGGACGTCTGCGCGATGGAGCCAGTCGCCCCAAAGTTCAATCCATGGTCCTCCTGTCCGATCACCTTCGATCGCAGGGACCATCCGACCAGTATCCGTCATGGTGGTTCAGCCGCACTGACCCAATTATTGATGGATTCCACCTTACGCGAGTCCTTATAGATGGTGGCAGCAGCCTGAACCTGCTCTATCAGGATACAGTGCGCAAAATGGGTATCGATCCCTCAAGGATCAAGCACACAAAAACCACCTTTAAAGGTGTCATACCAGGTGTAGAGGCCTGATGTACGGGCTCAATCACACTGGAAGTGGTCTTCGGATCCCCGGATAATTTTCGAAGCGAAGAGTTAATCTTCGATATCGTCCCTTTCTGCAGTGGCTATCATGCACTTCTCGGACGAACCGCATTCACTCGATTCAACGTGGTGCCGCACTACGCCTACCTCAAGCTCAACATGACTGGACCACGCGGTGTCATAACGGTCAACGAAAATACGGAACACTCCCTTTGTACTGAGGAGCACACCGCGGCCCTTGCAGCAAAAGTACAGAGTAGCCTTTTTAGGCAAAACCTCAATTCGGCAATAAAGGCCCCGGACACCGTCAAGAGAGTCCAAACTACTCTGCGGCAGGACTGTCCAGCTCGTCCAGAGCTTGACTAGCAATTCGGCCTCCGTCCCTGTCCCAATCAAGCGGTGAAATTTGTGCCGCGCGTACATAACTACGCACTCAAAATACCATGGGCATGGACGGAGGCACAGCTAGACCGTGGTCCACAATGAGGCTCAACCGCTCCCGGACCCATATACCTTCACCTTTTCTTTTTATTTCAGGTTTTTCTCATCTCAAGGATTTTTCTGATAACCTGATCATCGGGCCCATCATGGGACGGATACACCAAGGAGGCAAGGAGCTTTGACGTACAAAGGAATCCTAGGTGGTCTCTGCTAATGATCGTTATACCTATTTTTAATACCCGCACGCAGCTCGCCCTTGGTCATGGAATGTCAAATAGCCTTATTTGCTTATCGCATTACTTATACAAATACGCCTTGACGTATTAATCAAATTACAATGGAAAATAATTTGCAGCGTCAGCTTATTACTTGATTTTTTCCTTATCTTTGTATTTTTATCTATTGCACCCATACACTCTGGTACGCATTACTTCGCCAGGGGCTTCATCACGCCCCGCAATACGGCAATAAAGTCCGAACACTTTTACATTACAGTTCGGCACCCCGAACTTATAGCATTATATGCATCGGCTCCGAATCATGTCTTTGGTCAATAGTTGGGTTGCCCGGCTCCTGTGCTTACTACCTTACGTTCCGCTATATCGGCTAGGGTAGTAAAGGGAGAACTACTGCAATTGTGTCCTGGTTCTTCCAGACGAGCACCTCAGTAGAGAAAGCCAAAAACTAACTGTCATGATGCGGCAAGAGCTAGTCAGCAGTTCGAGAGGTTTCAAATCCTTAGAGATTTTTTCCGCTTTAAGCGAGGAATCGGTTTTTATCCGATTAGGCGTGTATAGCGCCGCAAGTTCGGCCTTCCGAATACCAGGGGCTACGCCAAAATTTTCATTGTCAAACTCCTATGGCTAAGTTAGGGTGATAAAGTTGTATAGTCCGATTGCCTTGTTCGTTGCGCTAAACACCTCCTTTAAGGACCAAAATGTGGAGTAAAGAGTGTTTAGATTTATCCCGAACACCCCCGTACCATCTACGTGCGCGCAGAAGCCGACGACTGGCCAACTCTCAGATTTTCATAAACGGCCGCACAGGAGGTAAAATTTTAAACTAACAGACACTATATTACATAACGGATCTGTTTAATATTATAGGGCAGGATAACATGAATGTTTTCATGGGAATATAACATCCTTCACACATTGCTCCGCCACAAGGCGGGATCCCTCTAGGACACTGTCAAAATATAGCTCAGGTCGGCGGTGCTCCTTGCCCCTGGGCGGCCCTTTGGTCATCAGCTTCGTGGCATCAATCTTCGCCCAGTGCATCTTTGTGTGGGCAAAGGCCATCCACGCACCTTCCATGCAGACTGACCGCTTTGTGACTTCAAGCCACGGGTAGGCACTGATAAGCCGCTTCACGAGTCTGAAGTAGCTGCTGGGCATGGGCTCGGCAGGTGATAGCCGGACTATTAAGTCCTTCATGGCTAGTTCGGCCGCCTTATGCAGCTCGACCAGCTGCTTCAGCTGGTCGCTAAAGGGCACTGTATGTTCTGGTCCAAGGTATTGCGACCAGAACAACTTCTCCTAGAGCTCCCTTCTTTGGCTCAGTAAAATTCGGCAGCATCTGATATGCTGAGCAGCAGATTCACGAACGCCCCTGGAGAGCTCCAAATTCGGATAAGCAAAAGGAACATCTCCTTCACATACTTGCTTTGCATAATGAAAGCCTTACCCGCCGTGATCTTCTTGGCCACCTAAATTTCCTGGAGGGTGCTCTAGGCTTCTGCTCGGGCATCTTACGCGCTCTGGAGGGCCCTAGCAAGTTCTAACTCTTGAGTATTAGAATCACACTCCAAGGACTCGTACTTCTTGACGGTGTCCTGGAGCTCTTGCTGGACCTCGCTGACCCGGGCCTCCTGCTTCTCGCGGCCGGTGCGTTCCTTGGCCGCTTTGTCCTTGGCATCGGCTAACGCCTTCTTGAGGGCCGCCACCTCGGGTGTGGCCCCTAATAAAGTTCATGAAACTTTAGTCAGCACGAACCATTCATCCTTCCTAAATATACACGCAGGTTACTACATACCTTTGCTTTCCTCCAGCTGCTTCTTCACGTGGTCGAGCTCCTCCTCGCCCCCCTCCAGATTTTGCTTCAGTCTGGAGACTTTTGTAGTGTGAGCAGTCGTTGCCAGCAGCGACGCCTGCTTGTTCACATAGACATATTATGTTAGAATCCTGCGAAAATTATTTTGATCCTTTGTTCGGATTTTCTTTCCGAACACCGAACAGAGCATCAGGGGCTACTGTCTATACCGTGACAATATCTTTACAATTATATTACTTACCTCAAAGCCTGTTAGGAGGGTAGTCTAGGCTTCGGCCAGTCCGCTTTTGGCGGACTGGATCTTATCAATCACCGTACTCATAAGAGTACGGTGTTCCTCAACAATGGAAGTGCCTCGCAGCGCTTCCAGCAGTCTATCCGATGCCTCTTGATGGACAGAGGTCACCGTGGAGTTGGCTCGACCCCCTCGTTCGAAAGAGGTGGCCTGCCTAAATCCGGAGCCACTTGGGTCTCCGGAGTTGTATTCGGCTGGAGGCCGAATTGGATGCGGCCCCCATCGTCGGTGTCCATGGGGGTTTGCTCCCCCACGTGTCCAGCAGCCTAGGCTTCACCTTATGGCACCATCGGGACGGCCTCCTAAGCTTCTCCCGGGCCTGGGATCCTTCAAGACAACACGTCGGTGTTGTCCGCGGCCTTGGGGGAGGAGGCCGTCGGAAGGGACCGGCTGTCCATCGCCGACGGGTCCAGCGAGCCCTACGAAGAGGAGAACAGCGCAATGTTGGACTAGACCAGTCTACAAGTGCACGATCTAGCACACTAAAAACAATAAAGTAAAATTCCGGATATATTCCTATGTCCGGACACTTACGAGTTGGCTAGGGTCTTGACCCTGGGCTCCCATTACCCGCCGCTGTTGGTGGCCGCTATGGAGTTGTCCGGAAGGGAATTTTTCCCCTTCTTGGACGCCTCGGCCTCCCCATGTGTGGAGGCCTTCTTCTTCTTTCTCCTCCCAGCAGGGGGGATGGATTTCTTCTTCCTCCTCCTCTTTCGCGTCATCTTCGGTGGAGGAGTGTGTCTCGGCGTCTTCGGACGTGACCCTTACGACGGAGACCACTTCTGGTCCTCGGGGCCTTCTTTTTGGCCTTCTTCTCCGGCAGCTCATAAGGCCTTGGAAACAACATCTTCGTCAGAAGAGGGGTTTCTGGATCTTCGAGCAGCAGAACCGAATAGTTAATCCGCCCGCTATCTCTATCCAGGCCTGAAAAAATTGATAGGAAGGTTTAGACTCCTTCCTCAAAATATGCCAGTAAAGGGTATACCTTGAAAACATGAAAGAAATTACCGAATTAGCCTGGCGTTTTAAGCTAAGCCCGCGATCCTCGGTCATGGTTGGTGGTGTCTCGCCGGCCTTGAAGAGCACTTTCCAGATGTCTTCGTGCGTCGTGCTGAAGAGCTCTAGTAGCGTCTGGTGCTTGGCCGGATCGAACTCGCACAAATAGCAAGTCCGGCGTTGGCACGGAAGGATTCGGCGAATGAGCATAACCTGGATCACATTGATGAGCTTGATTCTCTTGGTTATCATGTTCTGGACGCACGTTTGGAGCCTAGTCAGCTCGTCCGAAGAACCCCAGGCTAGGCCCTTCTCTTGCCAGGAGGTGAGCCGCATCGGGACTCCAGATCGGAATTCAGGGGCCGCCTCCCAGTTGGTGTCGCGCGACTCGGTGATGTAGAACCAGCCCGACTACCACCCCTTCACCGTCTCCACAAAGGAGCCTCCGGGCTAGGTGGCATTGGACATCTTGCCCACCATGGCGCCTCCGCACTCTGCTTGTTATCCTCTCACCACCTTTAGCTTCACATTGAAGGTCTTCAGCCATAGGCCGAAGTGAGGTGGGATGTGGAGAAAGGACTCAAACATGACAATAAATGCCAAGATGTTGAGGATAGAGTTGGGGGCCAGATCATGGAAGTCCAACCCGTAGTAAAACATCAGTCCGCGGACGAACGGGTGGAAAGGGAAACCCAGCCCACAGACGAAGTGTGTGAGAAACACAACCCTCTCATGGGGCTCTGGGGTAGGGATGATCTGTCCCTTGGCTGGGAGTCGGTGAACGATCTCCTTGGCCAGGTACCCGGACTCCCGGAGCTCCTTGATGTCCTTCTTGACGGAGGAGGCCATCCACTTGCCTCCAGCTCCAGATCCGGACATGGTTGGAGTGCTTTTTTGGGCGGAGAAATCTACAGCTTGGGCGCTAGAGCTCGAGAATGGACGGGCGGAGGAAGGAGAAGGCGTGGGTGAAACGGATGAATCTTTATCCCTTTATAAAGGCAGTAAAAGTCATTCGCCTCCCTGCTCGCCTTAAAATCTGCCCATTCCCCAAGCGTCGTGCAGATGACACAGTTGGGTTACCGATGCCCGTATTGATGAGAATCCCGTGATAAGGGGACACGATCTCTGCTTCGACAAGACGTGCCAATGAAACCGCACCTCGAAATACAGAGCGGCGGGCTAAAAACGGTTTGAATAATGACCGGGCAGTGGCGTGATGTCACGCTACAAAAAACCTATCAGCGGTTTGGACTCATGAAATATTATACTCTCTACGGTGGTGTGTAGTACTTGTTTTACAGAGTCGGACACGATTCCTGTGTTCGAGGTTTACTTTTAAGTATTCGGAGGAGGAACCCGCTGACGGTGTCCTGGACTAGGGGGTTATCACGCCCAATATGCGATACTATCCTAAAGAGTCTCGAAGGTCCCACCAAGGATAGAACCGCATATTGAAACGCTTTTGCAAGGTGGATATCATTACATCAACATTACATAAATAGATGGGGATACATACAAAAGGCATACAATGCCACACGAATACAACATCACCTTACATAAGATCAACATCCGACTACGGATGAAACACAAACAGAAGCTCAAACGACATCCACCCTGCTAGCCCAGGCTGCCAACCTGGAACCTATCCCCTGATCGAAGAAGAAGAAGAAGAAGAACTCCAAACAAGCAAGCATCGCTCTCGCGTCAAGATCATCGCATAACCTGTACCTGCAACTGTTGTTGTAGTAATCTGTGAGCCACGAGGACTCAGCAATCCCATTACCATGGGTATCAAGACTAGCAAAGCTTAATGGGAAAGGAAGGGGTAAAGTGGTGAGGTTGCAGCAGCGACTAAGCATATATGGTGGCTAACATACGCAAATAAGAGCGAGAAGAGAAGCAAAGGAACGATCGTGAAGCTAGCAATGATCAAGAGGTGATCTTGAACACCTACTTACGTCAAACATAACACAGAAATCGTGTTCACTTCCTGGACTCCGCCGAGAAGAGACCATCACGGCTACACACACGGTTGATGCGTTTTAATTCGGATCAGGTGTCATGTTATCTACAAGCGGACATTAACAAATTCCCATCTGCTACATAACCGCGGGCACGGCTCTCGAAAGTTTATACCCTGCATGGGTGTCCCAACTTAGCCCATGATAAGCTCTCGCGATCAACGAAGGATATTCCTTCTCCCAGGAAGACCCGATCAGTCTCGGAATCCCGATTTACAAGACATTTCGACAATGGTTAAACAAGACCAGCAAGACCACCCGATGCACCAACATCCCGATAGGAGCTGCACATATCTCGTTCTCAGGGCAACACCGGATGAGCAATCCGTACAGCTAAAACCAGACCTCAAGTTTCCTTGAGGGGGCGCTGCAAAGGGCTCTAGTTTGGACCAACACTTGGACAAGCATTGGCCCGGGGGGGGGGCTGAATAAAGATGACCCTCGAGAGAGCGACTCCCAAGGGAAAAGTAGGTGGTGGTGAGGCAAATGGTAAAACCAAGGTTGGGCCTTGCTGGAGGAGTTCTATTCAAAGCGAACTGTCAGGGGGGTCCCATAAATCACCCGACCGCGTAAGGAACGCAAAATCCGGGAACATAACACCGGTATGACGGAAACTAGGGCGGCAAGAGTGGAACAAAACACCAGGCATAAGGCCAAGCCTTCCACCCTTTACCAAGTATATAGATGCATTAATAATATAAGAGATATTGTGATATCCCAACATAACCCTGTCCACCATGGAGCAATCTTCAACTTCACCTGCAACTAACAACGCTATAAGAGGGGCTGAGCAAAGCGGTAACATAGACAAACAACGGTTTTCTAGGAAGGGTGTCAAAGCTTAGAGGTTCATGGCAATTTGGGAGGCTTGAAGAGCAAAAGATAGGTAGCGCAGCAAAGCGATAGAACGAAGCAACTAGCATAGCAATGATAGTAGTGAGATCCAGGGTAGCGGTCATCTTGCCTGAAATCCCGCAAGGAAGAAGAACGAGTCCATGAAGAAGATGAAGCCACGAAGACGAACCAAGCGTAGACGAACGAATCCTCACGATCGCAACGAAACAGGAACTATCGAGAAGAAGCACACAACATGGTAAACACACCACACATGAACAAGACATGATGCACAAACAAGCATGATGCATGAGAAAGCTAGATGAGGCTACTCATGGCAAGAGATGATGCATACAAGAGCAACACATCAAAGCAAGTTTAAATGAGGCCGGAAACAACATATAACAATTCCGGTAAGTCCTCATATGCAAATTTCAAAGTTGGTCCAGATCTGAATAAACCTTATGTTCAAGTTGTTAAACAGCAAGTTAAGATGTACCAAGATGATCTACACGAGATTCTAGTCAAGTTAGATATAAAGTTCATTTAGTTCGGAGCTACGGCGTAGAAGATATGACCAAAACAAGTTAAACATGGCATTGATGCTAAATGCATCCAAACATCAAGCAAACACCTCAAAACAAGGATGCAACATGGTAATATGAAACAACATGCAAAATCAAGCAAGTTTCATATAGACCACACTCAAAACGGAGCAACGGTGCAACACATACACTCTATACAAGACATAACAACAATCTGTCCATAACAGCAACTAGGCATCTTGCAAGCATCAAAACAACATGCTACAGTACCACAATATGAAAACAAAAGGCACGGGCATGATGTATAGGTAAAGCATAACAAAACATGAACACTGAGCTATCTCCAGAAATCACTAGAACAAGCTCAAAAGGACATGACAAGATTGCAAATAATAACAGTTTCAGTCATCAGCAGAAATAACATCAGGATGCAATGTTTAGAGCTATCAAACAACATGTTACAGGAACATATCATGGCAAACAAAGGCATGTCATGAATCTAATAATCACACAGAACAAAAGTCCCTTACTGACCATGAGCCAAAAGGGCACAGAAAATATGATGGCACCCATGTAAACATGGCAAGTTATATGACAGATTCATACATGGCAGGAACAACAATAAGTAAGCATGTTGGTGAGCTTGAACCACCCACCACAGAGCAGCAGGTTTACATAGCAACAAAATATAACAGAATCAGTAAGGAAAACAGCAACAACAAGTACACTACTTAACGAGCTTGATGCACTCACTACAGGAATCACAAAAATACATGGATGGAACCACTGTAAAGATGGCATGACATAGACCAAAACACATGTAGACATCAACCTCATAGGATGCATACATCAAACATGGCAAAAATGACAAATCAGCATATTATAACAGTTTCAGCAGATTAACATCACATAGCACTCTTCCAACAGCATTTCGGGCATCAAGATGAACTCAAATGAACATGATGCAATGGAATGAAATGAAGTACTCGTCGAGGCGAACAATTTAACATATTACACGCACGAAATTGAGCAGTATGCAGCAAGTTATGATGTGATGAACATGGCACCAGAATGTAAATAAATAAGGACTTAGAGATATTTCGGGGTCAACCTCGGGTTCGCACGGAAATCGATGCACGACCGGAGTTCGCCGGAGATGTGGACGGAGAGGAGGGAGATGGCGGTCGGCGTGGTCGGGGAGGACGCCGGCGGGGTCGGGGGAGCTCGGGGGGGCCGGATCTGGCCGACCGGCGAGGTCCTCCGGCCGGGATCCAGCGGATCCGGGCGCGGGGGCGCGGTCGGAGCAGTGGGGCGGCGGAGGCCTGGCAAGGGGCAGCGACGCCGGCGGCGGCT
>NC_041383.1:180527565-180575985 GCF_002162155.2 Triticum dicoccoides
CGGGGCGAGGCGCGGCGGCGCGGCTCCCGCGGCGGTGGTGGCGAGCGGGCACCGGCGCGGAGGCGGGCGCACGGGCCAGCGGCGGCGGCGGACGGGCTCCGCGGGCCCGAGCCGGGCCCGACGGGCCTCGCGCGGCGGGAGGAGATAGAGGGCCGGCGGGGACAGGTGTCGGCGCGGGATTCGGCAGGCGGTGGAGGCGGACGCGTCCGGCCGTCGGCGGACATGTCCGGCGGCGCGGAGGGAGGAAGGAGCTAGGGTTTTGCCCATAAAATTCGGGGATGGGCACATATTTATAGGTTGAGGGAGCTAGTAGTATCCAAATGAGGAGCGGTTTTCGCCCACACGATGGTGATCGAACGACCGAGAGCATGGAGGGGGTTTGGATGGGTTTTGGGCCACTTTGGAGGGGGTGCTGGGCTGCACACAAAAGAGGCTTTTACGGTTACCCGGTTAACCGTTGGAGTACCAAACGACCTCCAAATGGCACGAAACTTGACAGGCGGTCTACCGGTGCTATACCAAGGCCGCTTGGCAAACCTCGGGCCATTCCGAGAACGTTTAACGTCCGCACACGAAAAGAGACAAGAAGGGGACGCCGGGTGAGATAGGAGTGCCGGATTGCAAAACGGACAACGGGGAAAATGCTCGGATGCATGAGACAAACATGTATGCAAAATGAAATGCACATGATGACATGATATGAAATGCAGATGATGACATGGCAAAATGCAACACGCAAGCAAATGACATGGCAATGACGGCGAATAACTGGCAGACACCTGGCGCATCGAATCCGGGGCGTTACAGGGGTACTCACCACGTCTTCTCCCGATCAGTTGAATTGGGCCGAGGACCCCCATGGCCATACACTTATGGGCCAGCTCGGACAAACCCTATCGCATACAAGGAAGACTCCACAAGACTTGGCGCCCAAGACAATGACTCTCCTAAACCCTAGGCCTCCGGTGACTTATATAAACCGAGGCCAGGCTAGTGAATAGACAATCTCATATTCATTATTATCATCTCGTGGTAGACATATGTACTCTGTACTATCCCCATATGAATACAATCAAAAGCAGGACGTAGGGTTTTACCTCCATCAAGAGGGCCCGAACCTGGGTAAAATCCATGTCCATGTTACCATCGCTCCAAGACACCTAGCTTAGGACCCCTACTACGAGATACGCCGAATATTGAACCGACATTGGTGCTTCATTGAGAGCCTGCTAGATGATCGTCACGGATCGACGGGATGATCAGGTGATATTTTTGCAGTTAGATCTGATTTACATAAATTATCTTTTTCAAATCTTCGATGCCGAGTCACGCTCGTAATCATACCAGGCTCAAGAAAATCTTATCGGCGGCGGCCGTACCCACCACCTGGCAGTACATCGGATCCGAACTCTACTGCGGAAACGCACTCATGCGATGGCATCCTAGAGTTGTTGGTCCGCGGCATGGGTCAACGCAGCCGGGCCGGCGTGATCCAGCCAAGGAGACGCTGCCAAGCAGTGCGTATGGGTCAATCAGCCTTCAGCTCGACGGAGCACTCATCAGGAAATTCGTTTCCTTTCCTTTTTTTATTCAGCTCCTAGTTCGGCCCGCTGGTGCTCGGCTACCTAGTATTAATGACGGGCCGAACTAGGTGCAAATCCATGAACGCCCACATGTGTCTTTTTGGATTGCTACAACAAATAAACCAGGTCTGTCAAATGGTGGCCGCATTAATGACGGTCGCGGGGAGGTTCGGTCAGTCTCCCATCCACAGTTCGGCGAACGCCTCATCGGGGACCTGGACCGCCCTGTGAATTCAGGCTTTGTCACGCCGGCGCCCCGCACCAACATTGGCTTCGACGCTAGGCCACATCTCTTTAAAAAAATTATTTTGTGTAATTTAATTAAGTGAGGATTTTTTTGTATATTTGTATTATTATTTTTTGGATTGTGCTATTCTACATGTGTAGGTAATCGACTTTGACTGCGTCACGCGGTCACTTCGGCAAGCCGACGTCGTCGTCCCAATCGGTGTAAATTGGCTCACACAATCACCTTGTTGGTCGAGTTGCCATACCGATGTGTTCGGTTGCCTCGGGGACTTCGGCATCGCCGAGAAAGCTCTACCTCATTGAGTGTTCGGCGCACTAGCCATATTTCTTTTATTACTCACTTTACATAAGTTATTTATTATGCAACACCTTTTTTTAATTTATTATTACTATTATCTCCGGTTTGCACTATTTTGTGTACATAGGAAAATGATCCGGGTTGGGCAGTGTTGTCACCTCGGCCGGATAGGGGGCTTCGTCAACACTTCATTACTCCATGTTGGGGACTTCGGCGTCACTCTGCCGGCCTGTATTGGCCGTGCAATGTCACCACTTCGGAGTGCCGAGCTCTTCGCTCCGCCACCTTGAGACCGGCTTGGGGGATGGAACCTTGTCCCGCATCAAGCTCGGACCGCGTCATCAACACCGAGCACATTAACCAGTTAAGTCGCTTCCATCCTCAAAAACTTTGAGTTTTAAATTTTGTTCAGTCCGACCAAGCATTATACTTTTTTTTAGCAAAAAGTTGTTTGTGAAAAACTTCCTTGTCCAAACTTTGTTTGTGACACACAAATTCAAATACCCCGTTTACTTGGGGGCTTCCTTCATGAAGCCTTTCCTCTTGCAAATGATTACACTTGTACGGATTCGTTCCTTGTTCGTGTATTAGGCCACAATATGCACCATGTTGACTTAAGCGATTTGCAAGCTGGGTTGCCTTGCTCATGTGTGTACCCCTACGTTACCGATTGTTCGGCTAGGGAGTAAAGGGAGCACCTCTGCGATTGTCACGACCGGGTCCTCTGAGCTCTGACCTCAGACTGGGTGAAGACGAAAGCTAGAGCTCTTATTGTTTTCAATTTTGGTCGGCACACAACGGAACTCATGAGTACAAAAAATCTATTGCACAAGTCTCATAGCAGCAATGAGCAACCGAAGAAAGGTATTGGTGGGGGTACTATTTTCTTCGAAGATGGTTCTTACACTTCGTTAGTAATATAGCATAAGTTCCCTGAGCGCGCTTTGTCTGTTACAGCCTTATGGCCTGATTGCCTAGTTAATGGAAACACCGTCGATATTCTCGACAGGTGGAGTACATAACACTTTTCGGCCCTTGGCCGAAGAGGGAGAAGCCGACGGTCGGTTAAGACGCATTTAAAGTTCGGGTGAACACAGATATGATATAAGTACTTCGGTACATACAATCATTATACATAAAATTCTTTTACCCAAGTCACTTGGGGGCTCTTAGATTTATATGAGCTGTTCTATAGTAAATGTGTCTTCTTCTTAGTCATTGCAAAGTCTTTTTTCTATCACTTCTTTTTTCGACGCAAGTGTGTGGTCAATAGCCGGGGAGCCTAATTTATCTCTCAAATCCGCTAAAGTTTGCTAAACTGGCCTAATGAGAAGACCCCGCCTTCGGGATAGGAGGTTGAAGCCATAGGCTGACCCGCTTGAAGTCTTGAGATAGGATGTGTCATGTTAAAGCACGACAGAAGCACAATTCTTTCTTTTCTAAGACCAATTTTCTGATTGGCACCGAACAATTGATCTAGTTCGGACGTCGAGTTTTTACTGGCGTTTTTGGTTTTCCAATCCTATGGCACTTTTAAACTATTTGTGTGTTTCCAGCATAAGTCTCGCAGTGCAACACCGGACACCTTTAGAGATTCGGCAAAAATTCTCGGATATTGCTATATATGCATCAGTTTTGAATTGTGTCTTTGGTCAATAGTTGGGTTGCCCGGCTCCTGTGCTTGCCTCCTACGTTCCGCTTTGTTCGGCTAAGTGTGCAAAGGGAGAACCACTACGATTGTGCTTCTAGCTCGCATGGTTAAGCACCTCAGTGGAGAAAGCCAAAAACTGACTTTCACAATAAAGCGTAAACTGGTCAGCGGTCCGATGACTGTATTAAATGACGGGCCCTTCATAACATTGGCTGAAGTGTTTACGGCTTGATCTCGGCTGTCGCCAAACACTAACCAGGGGCTACTTGGTGGCCTCCCAACTTGAAGCTCGTATGACTAAGTGAAAGTTATAAAGCCTGCATATCTGATTGCCTCGTTTCCGCTAACACAAGCCGATGGTCGGTCAACAAAGTTTTTGTACAATGCGGATTCGAGTATTAATGATGTAGAGTACTTGGGTACATAAACATATTACACATAATTTGTGATTTTACTTTGGATATCGATCCTTAATTCAGCCACCCGTGTCCGCATTAAGGCTTGGGGGCTAATAGGCTTCGGGCTTATTATTTACAAATATTAAAAGGGCACATCGATCCCCTGATCTAGTGTTGCCACCCGACCAGTGTCTCGGGGGCTACTGCATTGACAATCCAATGCAGAAAATTTAAAGTGCAATATAGTTTTCGAGGAGATTATTATCCTCAGGTTGGTTGGCCGCACCCAACCTGAGTCTCGAGGACTTTGCAGACTGCATTTCTATTCCTAAGTATGTTGCCGAGCTGGGAATTGATCCTCGGGATGATTTTATGAATCAACCTGAGTCTCACGGGCTACTAGGGTCAGCGGTTTGATTTTTTCCTTCAGATGCACCCCGGATATTAGGCCAACACGCACCTTGAGGGATACTGGCTATACATCTCGGCAGAGATTACATTGCATAAATTCGGAATTAAATTCATAAAAATCAGCCCATGGCCGAGGTGGTGCACCACCTCGGATACAGTCCGATGTTGGTGCTCGACTACAATAGACACCCCGGAATCAGTCCGGCATAAAGCTCGGACGCCAGTGGCTGGCTCCATAGAGGGCATTTCCGGCATTAAGCTCGGCTAAACTCCTTCAACTTTTTTGAACCAAGGTGACCTATGACACCTCGAATATAGTCCAACGTTGGAGCTTGGACATAGTCCGGCGTTGGAGCTTGGACATAGTCCAGCGTTGGAGCTCGGATACAGTCCGGCGTTGGAGCTTGGACATAGTCCGGCGTTGGCGCTTGGACATAGTCCGGCGTTGGCGCTTGGACATAGTCCGGTGTTGGAGCTCGGATACATTCCGGCGTTGGAGCTCAGAAGCGGTCCAGCGTTGGTGCTCGGCTGCTAAAAGATACCTCAAATGCAGTCCGACGTTGGAGCTCGGACGTAAGAGGACGTTGCCGCTCAGGAACAACTTCAAACCCTAGGGATGGCATAAAAATAACAAGGCATTGATAAAGGCAGGAAATTTAAAGGGCTCCTCGGATACCCGACGTGTAAACTATTCGGATGCATTTCGGCGATCCTCAAGATCGAAGATGTGAAGATTTGTTAAACCAGTTTTCAAGATAGACGACCGAAGGTGAAGAACAGTTTGGAAGAATCGAGGAGCGTCCCTGTAACACCCCAAAAATTTAGCCATGATTTGTTTATTAAAATCTTTCCAGGAGATTAAAAATTTTACTTTATACTTTTTCCTTTGATTTCAGAACCCCTCTTTTCTTTGATATTGTGGAGCTTTTACCCCAAGTAAAAACTTTCCAAGATTATCATTGGACTTGTATATCCTCTTAAGAAAAACAATTCTTTTATCAGTAGGTTTATTTGCATAATTGTTTTCTTGAGCTTTATTCTTTTAAAATGATTTTTCATACGTTTTGGAGCCTCTTTTGCACTGCAACCATTTGATAAATGCATTTAAAATTTTCACCAAAATTTGGGGATGTCATGTGATATTTTTAAATCACTTTGATGCAAAAATATCTTTTATTCATTGAAATTTTTGAGCTCTACCCCTAGTTTTCAGAACTAGTCCAGTTGGTACCTTTGCACTACAACCCCTTTAAATAATTCTTTAAAAATTTACCAAATATTTGGAGATGACAGTAGATGCATATAATTCATTTTTATGCAAAAACCCATGAATGTTCTTTGCAAAATTTGAGCAAATCATCCTGTTTTGCTCTTTGGACCAGATTGGCATTTTCTACTACAACTCCATTTTTTGTTGCTTTGTTGCCCATGATTCTTTTTCCTGCTTATAGTCCTCCCTACAAAACCCTTAAGTCCAGGAGAGTGGACCCATTGGAGTACTTTTGGTTCATGTAATTATAGCCTTTAGTTTCTGCCCAAAATTGGTTTTCTCAAATATTTGCACTATCAAGTTTCTGGTTTTTCCCAACTAACCTTGCCACCCTCTTTATCCTCTAAAGAGACTAGGATTTGGAGATTTTGGCCACTCCAAGAACTGCCTAGATGCCTCTAGCATTCTGTCGAACACTTTGTGTGCATAGCCAGATTTGGCATGACTTTTAGTTGGCTTTGTGAACTTGATGTTCTGACCTAACTAACTTGTCAACTAAGCTCCTAGCTAACCCTAAACAAGGCATGTTAACTACCAGCCTCATCCTAGCACTCTAGCACGCTCTGGCATTGCGTCGAGCACGTAGCATGCGTGCGCTGGGCGCGCCCAGAGCACGCGCTTTGCACGTGCGTGCGCACGGGTCGCCGCGTCCCACTGCCGCCTCCCCGCGCTCGTTTTGGCCACTCCCCTCGCACAGCCAGCACGCCCGACCCTCCCTTGCTGCAGAGCCGCCCTGGCCCCCTCCTGGCGCCCTACAGCGCCGCCATCAGGTCGGCCATGGCAGCAAGCGGGCGGCTGCAGCAGCCTCTGCCATGAACGGCGCCGCCCGAGCCACACGCGTGTGCCAGCTGCCCTCTAGAGCAGTTCGAGCTCATCCACAAGCTCGTCTGCAAGCGCTCGTCGCCGCCACGTCCCCCTGCAGCAACAGAACAGCGGTTCGCCATTGAGCTTATCCACGGTAGCCGTGGAGCCGACCCTGGCCGCCTATAAAAGGACCCCCGAGCTCGTCCGACCCTCAAGCAACCTCGTGCCATCCCCCTAGGGCCTCCACAGCCAGCAATCGACGGCGGGAGGCCGTCTTCCCCATCTCCGGTAGGTTCGGCCACCGCCACTCTCCAGCGCAGTTCGTCGCGAGTAGGTCCTCCCCCGTCCATCCAGCGCCACCACCCGACTCCACTTGGTCTTGCGGAGCCTCCCAAACCTTCAGCTTCGACGGGGAGCCACCATAGCCCGAACCCCGAAATCGTCCCGAAGCCATCTCCGCCGCGGAGCTCGCCGCTGGCGACTCCCTTCACCTTCGCCAGCCGTTCGACCACCAGGAGGATAACCCCGGACCCACGGATCCATCCCCTCCCTCAGAACCGCGCGAGGAGCCGCCGTTCACCGGCGTTGATCGCCGGAGCCCCGCCTCTGTTCGGCCAGAGGAGGAAGGAGGCAGGGGCGACCGGTCAAACCTGACCAGTGGGCGCCCTGGACCCACTGTCAGTGACCACGGGCCAGTCCACGCTGGCGTAAGTGGAGGCGTAAACGCAAAGTACGTCTTCGACGTGTATTCATTTCGAAACGTTTTTCTTTTTCTGTTTTATTTTAAAAAATAGAAATTTGACTAAACTTTGACTGGCTATAACTTTTTAAATATAACTCCAAATGAGTTGATTCTTTTTCCTACCTCCCTCAAATATTGTCTAGTTTATTTTCAGATTTATTTAAAAAAAATCAAACAACTTTTTTGTACTGTTTTGAAACTATGTTTTAATTCAAATTTTTAAATAGGATTTTTGGAGAGAGAAGAAAACTTTCAAAAGTTTTGGAATGCACTCTACCTCTCCACAATTTGAAGGCAAGCATTCTGAACTCTGGCATAATATTTTTGTGTGTCGTTTGAATACGGTTACAACCCTCCTTGTCTCGGAGTTTTCATTATTTTCTGTGACGATATGAACATACTCATAAGTGCATATTGATGATTCCGTGCTACTAAAATTTGATACGTTGTGATAGTAATCACCCTCGTATGCTTTTCATGCATACCGTAAGGAAGCCGGGAAAGTCCCTGTCTTGGGTAGACACGAGCTTGTCCCTAGTTCCTCGTCGAGATGAGTGTGTCCTGTATGGCATGATGAGGTATGATGAGTGGTGATTCTATCTATTGATTGAAATATATTTGTTATGCTAATCATGTAGGGAATACTTAAACCTCCTGAGTCGGCCGTAGATCGAGTCTTGTTCAAGTAACCCCATACTTGTTTCGTACTACCACTTGTCCCTGCCACAAGTAGGGTACGGTTCTGTAAGTTGTCAACCCCTTTCTTGGCACACACCGTACAGAGAGGCCATGGTGGAAGATACCGGCTGCATCCGGTAGGCAGGCCACCTGGTCCGGGGGCATGGGTGTTTTCGGTTGGGACCGAGAGGGGGCACCCCTTAGTAGCGCGCGGTATAAATTTGATCCCATGCTAATCAAGGTTGTAGCCTCCCCACTTAGAGTTTTACTTGACAGGTGTCGTGGGTGATTCCAGACACCGGTAAGTTAAGCTGGTGTGTGCGGGTCAGGTGTGTTTTCAATTAAAAGATCGTAGACGGAATTAGTCCCGATGGACTAAAGGAATCCGTTACTCGTGGGTAAAGAGTACACCCTCTGCAGAGATTAAATACTTATTCGAATAGCCGTGTCCATGGTTAAGGACTACAGTCCGGGTTGGGTCAAGTGTCGGTCTTAGTGTCGGTCTTCGGAGGAAAAACGGCTAAACCAGAACATGGATTATGACTTGTGACTCATGATGATTATGGTTATTATTATTATGGACTAACCCTTTATATTATTTGAATTATTGAGTATCCCTGGGACGATTCTACCTCCTGGGTATTCACTATGATTATTCTCTTATAAGCCCTTTATGTGGTGTCGCACAAACGCCCGACTGTGGCATGTTTGTTATTGACTTACTTTATAAGCCCTTTATGTGCTGTCGCACAGACGCCTGACTGTGGCATGTTTGTTACTTATTTACTTTATAAGCCCTTTATGTGGTGTCGCCTAGACGCCCGACTGAGGCATGCTTTATATCATTATCCTTTCGAGGCATCGCTTCAGACACCCGATCGGTGCATTTTATTTCTACTCCATTATTGCATAATCATGTTGTATATAAATAACCTGCGCGTATGCATCAAGGATTTTATTTGGTGACTGACGTTGTGATCATAGAATATTTTAGAGCATGATTATCAATTGTATATTATACCTGTTTTCATAATGTTTGCGAGTACATTCAAAAGTACTCACTGGCTTGTCCCTGGCTATTGTCTTGGCCAGATTTCTTGCATGGAGAGGAGCGTTGCGATGATAGCCCCAAAACCTACACACTAGTGATAGCAGTCTCGCGAAGATAGGAGTTATCCAGGTCAGCTGTTCCTGTGGGAAATGGAGCCCCACAAACGCTGATGGACCACAAACCGCTTCCGCCATCAACAACTAGAAACCATTTGTTGTACTCATAGGCCACAATGGTCTTGTACTACATATTTTGTACCTTGCTTGGAATTCCTGTATCAAGTTGGTGTCTTGTCAGCTAATAGTAATCCTGGGGCTGACGAGCATAAGGGCCATTTTCTAGGAAATTAATATCCCGAAAACCCGGTCCTGACAAACTTGGTATCAGAGCCAGACTGACCATTGGCTAATCCTATCTTAGCCAGGTCGATAAACCTAGGTTAACCAACCCACCAGACCTTAACCTAACCCCAGCCAAACTTCTCGTGTAAGATAGCCACACAGGGACACGACACCTTTTGGCAGTCGGTGCCCAACCTATCAGCCTAGCCTGTCGATCACGCGCCAGTGACCGACACCGAATTTGTCTCATTCGCAAGCGTGCGAAGGAAGGCTCCGTCCCCTTTTTCTATAAAAGGGCACGCTAGCCTCAACATAGCACAGCACACCCTCTTTCCCAAACCGAGCTATAATGCCTGGCCCCGTCGTGCACAATGAGACCACAGCAACCAACCTTGGAGGTTTTGTGACCGTGCTAGCAAACCTCACCCGCCGTGCCTCTGCATTGGAAGAACCCCCAGAATATGTTGTGTATCAAGGACCCATGAGCGGTGAGAGCCGTCAATTCTGGGCCACTGTGCACGTCTACGGTAGGGGTCTATCACCAGAACGCCCCTACAGGTTCACCGGAAAGACGACTTCCTTTGAACCACAAGCCATCCAACTAGCTGCTCGTGAGGCTATAGTTCAACTCCGGCACTTGTTGCCCAGAGTTAACTGTCGCTCGTTCCACTACTACCCCGGCCGTGAAGGGTATGGTAGGCCACCCTAGGTTGCCAACAGAGATCATGAGATGGATCCTGCATTGTTACATCTGGTGCCCTATGTAAGTGCACTAGAGGGACTATTCGATCAAATCACCCTTGATCTGATCGTAGCTTGTGGAGAACTGGTTCGCCGAGCCCCGGCGAGAGGAGAAGATGAGCCCAACGCCGACAACACAGTCGTGCTATTCGGACACCCAATCGAGTCGTTGAGGTCTATCCCAGCCATCGACCAAAATACTTTGGTGTCCCCAAAAGTGCTTCGTCGCCTTTTGGGAACATGCTCCAGCGGGATTGTGGTCAACAATCCCCGGGATGGTCATCATCGCTACCCCGACCCAGCAGTTCCTCAACCCCCTCCAGCTAACCCCGATGGTGAAGCCCGTGGAGAGGCCTCGACGTCCACAAGGCACGCCCGCTTAGATATAAACAAGGTAGACTAAGTCACTCGAGTAGTACTGAGTCTCAGTATGTCCACGCCTTACAATCGTGTGACCTTGTAAATAATCGCAGCCTGCTTGTGTGCCTCTGTTTTAAATAGTAGCCTTGCATAAATATGTTAGCATGCGGTTGCATTTTTAATTCCGAGCACTGCTACCAAAACCACCCCGACGACACCCACGGTGATACGTCACTTTTGTGAGATATGTGTATCTGTAGCATTGACCCCGACCCCGCAGAGCAGAACCGGCAAACTAGTTACCCTTCACCACGGTAAATAACCCAGCCCCAATGCTATATAAAAGGCCACCTCGTGACCTTACCAAGTACCCCTCACCTTGAGCACCACTCGCACAAACATTTCCATTGCCATGCCAAGCCCTAGTATTTACTTGAGGACTCTAGATGCAACCCCAGGTAGCTTTGTTAAAATTTTGTGGGACGTTACCTGCAGTACCATGAGTGCTATCCACCCACCCCAGTACGAGTTGCTCAAATCAAAGATCACCCCATCCACCTCGAAATATTGGGTAGTGGTGCACGTCCCTCCCGCAAACCCAAACCTAGACCCCACGGAAGCCTCCTTCGTGGGGAAATCTATGTCGACTCCGCATATGGCCATAGAAGCCACTGCGTATGAAGCGCTTACTCGCCTTCAATTCGCAGTACCCTATGCCAGCGAACGAGGGTATTATTACTTCTCGAGTCGGGCAGCACCCAGAGAAGTAGCATCTTTTCCCGGTGGATGAATCGAGAGAGACCCAGTACTGGCCAACCTTGCCCAGTATGTCATCGCTCAAGAGCGTTTGACCCAGCGAGTAATGGGTTATCTCCAGAGCCTCGCTGATTTAAATCCTCAGATCGCCATCGGCAGACCACTGAGGCCCAACCAAGAGAGGCACATTCATCGACTAGTCAAGCCGCTTCCCCCGATAGAAGAAGAGTGTGCCCCAATCCCAGAGACATTTTCTCAGGACCCTGTCCAATTACCATTGTCGTTGTAGATGTCATTGATGTGTTTATTGTCCCTGCATTTATTTATGTGTTGCAACTTATTTGTAGTATCCTAAATTTGTACGATGAATTGAATATTTAGTTTCAATCAATGTGAGTGGTTTTTACTACGGTAAAATTTTATTAACTGTTTTCACTCTCGGTAAACCCTGAAGTGAGATTTTCCCCCTGAGTTGTTGCAGCATATATTTCTTCACGGCATAGATTTTTTTCACACAGCACCATAACAGCAGACTCACGACCCCAACCACTCGACCAAATGCAAATCCACGTGCACGTTTTTGCACCAAACTAATCACCTCACTAACACCCCACAGTCTTAGAGGGAGAGATTTGTGAGTAATTACTCAGGTACAAGTTACCTCCGGCACCCTGACAAGCAGTTAGCATCTGACACCGCACCTAATCCTCGTGATCACCACCACCGCGGAGAGCTAACACTCGAGCGGCAGCATCACGATGATCATCGAGGATCATCATGCACAGGAGCACGGAGAACCCCAGCAACGCCGCCAACCCTCCACACATCAGGATCACATACCAGTCCGGCATCACCTCCGCCATTAGAGCCTCGTCTCGAGCTCCTGCAGACAGAAATGGAGGAGAAGGAAGGAGAAGGAGAAGCAAGGTCAGGTGGGAGGAAGAAGAAAGGAGCACCTCGGTCGTTTTATAGCTCCAGATCAATGTACGGTGGGCGAAGTCCACTAGAGCCGCTCGTCGCTCGATCGCCGGTGTTCGGAGGCGAATCCGCGAGCAGTGTTGACAGCGCACTGGCCCGCGTGGTGAGTGCACGCTGCGCTGGCAGCTAGCACGTCATGCACTACCGCAGTACGGCCTAGATGCCCTACGAGCTAGACGTCGCCGATGGAGAAAGCGCGGGAAAGCGTGCGGGAGAGAGGAAGAAGAGGGAGCCAGAGGTAGAGGAAGAGACCGACAGTGGACCCCGGGTCCATTTGTCAGCCACAGAGAGCACTGTGCTCTCGGGTACGACCAGCGTATTTTCAGTAATTTAGAAGTTTATTTTAAATTTACTGTATCCAATAGTAGAATTTGACCGTAATTTTTTTCCATGCAACGCCAGTATGCCACACTGTAGTTTTACACCACTTATTGCCCACTCAGTGTAGCTACGTTTTAGTTACATGAGTAGGATGGTTATTTTTGTTATAGTAGGAGTAAAAATTTTCAAAACAACCCTTAGAAAATCTTGAGGACGTGATTTTTTCTTAAGGGGGGTAGTATTGTAACACCCCAAAAATTTAACCATGATTTGTTTATTAAAATCTTTCCAGGAGATTAAAAAATTTACTTTGTGGTTTTTCCTTTGATTTCAGAACCCCTCTTTTCTTTGATATTGTGGAGTTTTTACCCCAAGTAAAAACTTTCCAAGATTATCATTGGACTTGTATATCCTCTCAATAAAAACAATTCTTTTATCAGTAGGTTTATTTGCATAATTGCTTTCCTGAGCTTTATTCTTTTAAAATGATTTTTCATAAGTTTTGGAGCCTCTTTTGCACTGCAACCAGTTGATAAATGCATTTAAAATTTTCATCAAAATTTGGGGATGTCATGTGATATTTTTAAATCACTTTGATGCAAAAATATCTTTTATTCATTGAAAATTTTGAGCTCTACCCCTAGTTTTCAGAACTAGTCCAGTTGGTACCTTTGCACTACAACCCCTTTAAATAATTCTTTAAAAAAATTACCAAGTATTTGGAGATGACCCGGGCGCCCCGACCCGGTTTATCTCTGGTTGGTTACTGGTCCCTGCTCCAGGCGTGCCAAAGAGATTCCTCGCCTCGTAAACCGATGGTAGACAACTCTGGTGCCTCCTTCTCAGGATTTCATTTGAAGCATTCTGATCCAACGAGAGCTGGAAGGAACTAGCCTAGATCCATTGTGCCTGGGCATCCAAAGCAGCTCGCAATTTTGCAATTTCCGTGTTATGCTGAGCTTGATTTGCCGGGCTAACCTCTACTTTTAACAAGGCTGTTGGCTTATCTAGCAAATCCGTCAAAACCTGAGCCAGCGGGCGCACAGGGCCTCCTGCCCTAGCTGCCATCGCCACTGTTGACATGGAGATCATTGCTGCCGCAGTTGAAGATTTCTGCCTAGGCTGTGTATCGGCCATGAAGATTGCGACCCTGTTTGGTGGCTCATAGGGGTCCGGAATACTATCACCATCAGAACAGCCCCCAAGCCTGCCATCTTGCAATTAGTACAATGAAGTAGTCTCGCCTGTGGACGACTCACCATCAGAATAGATGGCCATCTCACCGCCAGACATGGATCCTTCATCAAATTCCGCCCCATGGATGAATCCCACAAAGGCACGTTTCATGGCGGTCTAAGCTCGGGTGGGTCTTGCATGCTGAGCCGTCTCGATGATGTCGGTGCAGATGTCCGGCTCAGGGCCCGGCTCGCCGATCCTGCCGATGAAGACGTGAATTCCGCCGAAGGGGACCCGGTACCCATACTCAATTGAGCCGGCCTCGGGGCCCTAGCCCGCATCATCAATGTAGAGCTTGCCGCGACGACTCTTGGTCATCCGGCGCACAGCGTATCCCTTGATCCCTTCGAAGTTGCCCTTTAAGAACTCAAAACCACCATGCGTTGGCCCCATGGTGGGCGCCAACTATTGTGGACTAGTCACGACAGATGTCCTAGTGTGAGGACTTAAAGGGACAAATGGAACAGGAGTTTATACTGGTTCGGCCCCTTGCAGTGAAGGTAAAGGCCTAATCTAGTTTGAGGTGGTATTTCTTATGTCTCGATTACTAGGGAGCAAATATGCTTGACCTAGCTTTCGATCTCTTGTTTCTTGCCCTGAATCGCCGCCGGCTCGTCCCTTTATATACATAGGTTGACGCTTAGCGGCTCACGGAGTCCCGCCAGCTCATAGACAATGTGTCCGACTCGGAGGCTAACCATACTCGCCTTACAATATAAGTTACACATATATGGCGGTTTACCCCTATGGGCCTTAGGTCTCCCTTGGAACTTCGGTGCTTCATGAACCGCCATCTTCAATGTCCTCATGGGCTTCATACTTATGAACCGCCATAGGTATAACCCGGCCCCTCCTGGGCGGGTCATACCTAGTAGTCATATCCCCAACAGTCTTCAAATCCATCAGCAGAGCAATGACATCTTCATATCACAAGAAAAATACCTCAAAGATTGCCTGAAGAAGTTTGGAATGCAAGACTGCAAAGGATATATACACGATGCCAATGCCAACAAAAAGTCATCTGGGCCCTGACGACAATGGTAAAGAGTTCGATCAAAAGGTATACCGCTCCATGATTGGTTCTTTACTTTAGTTATGTGCATCTAGGCCAGATATAATGCTTAGCCTTTGCATGTGTGCCTGATTTCAAGGGGCACCAAAGGAATCGCATCACTTAGCCATGAAGCGAATTCTTCGATATTTGGCTTACACCCCAACACTAGGATTATGGTATCCAAAGGGCTCGGAGTTTGATCTAGTTGGATTCTCAGATGCTGATTATGCTAGTGACAAGGTTGATCGCAAGTCCACATCAGGAACATGTCACTTTCTTGGACGATATCTTGTCTGTTGGTCTTCAAAGAAGCAGAACTGTGTGTCTCTCTCCACTGCTGAATCTGAATAAATTGCTGCTGGATCTTGCTGCGCTCAGCTTCTATGGATGAAGCAAACTCTCAAGGACTATGGTATCCATCTGAAGCATGTTCCACTCTACTACTACAACAAAAGCTCCATCAAGATTGCCAACAACCCAGTTCAGCACTCGAAGACAAAGCACATTCAGATCCGTCATCACTTTCTCAGAGATCATGTCATGAAGGAAGATATTGATATCATTCACGTCAACACTGAAGAGCAATTGGTAGATACCTTCACAAAGCCCTTGGATGAGAAAAGGTTTTGCAAGTTGCGGTGTGAGCTAAATATCTTAGAATCCTCAAATGTCCTGTAATTGGACACACATCCTAACGCTTATGCATGTTGATGACTTAGATGTGCAACACACGAAGTAACATATATCTTCAATCAATGAAGACTTACCCTGTGAGTGTGAATACATTAACATGGAATTTGACTTCGGAGCGCCACGATAATTGTGCATCGTGTCTAGGTCTAATACTTCCTATATGGTGGGCAACGCCACAACCAAATTCTTATTGAAGTGTTTCTCTTGGTGTCATGGTTGCATAGTCTTTGCATTTTGTTTGTCTTCAACATTGATTTAACTTCAAGGTTTACATACATATATATATTTGTGTTATGTCCTCTACAACATTCACTTATAGTTATGTCTTCATTCTTGAATCTTTATTGACCTAAGTGAATGTGATCGGACCCTAACCTATTTTGTGCTTCTTCCTAAAATTCTATCTGTCCAAATCATAGCATTCTATTGAAACCGGTCGATTGTCTTCTCTGAGTCCTTGTCAGCAGAAGACAAAGTGACAAACATTTAAAATCTGCTTTTAATGCCGCATCCTTATTGCCTGAATACCGGAGAAGCCGGAATGACCACCCGACAATCCAGTCGTGCATGGGAACATGGAACAGCTTTCAATGAGTTGCATGCATGCCATGTGTCCCTCTGATGTGAACCGCCAGGGGCACCTGCGTAATTGCGATGCGCCGCCCTCCTCCTTCCTATAAATACTCACCCCGCACGGTCAATATCTGTTCTGCCACCTCACCACCTCGCTCAAACCCTAGCGCCTCCGCTAGCTCGCATCGACGCCAGAGACGAAGCGCTTAGCTGCTGCGACTTCTTCGACGCCGACCTCACACTTGCCGTGGACTTCGTCCTCTCCGCCGCCACTGTAGGTGTATTCCGCCGCCAAGTTAGGGCGCGGGAGATTGAACTGCTCGGACTCCCTTTCAACCTCATCTAGCAGTTCGTCAGCGGTAATTAAATCTTAATTTTTACTACCTTTTTGATCCGTCAAATTCATCCACTTCAACCAAAAGTGGTTTCTTCACTTCCAAATCTGGATATATCTTCTCCTGCATCTCATATTATGCCAAGTATATTCACTTATGCTTCATAACTACTTAGATTCCTCACTTGTACTTATTCATGGATTCGTACAAATCTGGAACCAACTCTCTTCAAATAAGTGAATCTCTTCGCACTATGAGGTCAATGTCTTCTAAACTGATCTATCTTCAAAATCTTCTGAGAATGCATATGACCTCTTCCCCTTCCCTCGCATCTCTAATGCTGTCACAGGTACATGTCCATGGGAGAATCCCTTGGTTCTCATAGTCTAAATTCATTTGCAGAATACTTACAACGTCACATCGAATCTCCTGAAGCCAGTTCTTGTCTGACCAGCAGACGGAAGCCTTTCACTGTGTTGAAGCCAATCAGTCTGAACATTATGGCTTCAGAAAAATCAGCATGGAAAGGTGGTAGGCAACACCGTGGCAACACTGCACTTGATTTGCCTCCTGATCTGTATGAACTGTACAAGCCAAATCCCGAGGAAAGTTACACCCAGCGCAAAAACCGGATTTAGTGGATCAGAAGATATTGGGCTGAGCAATGGTTCAAATACAGGTTTGTAACCCCTGAATATGCTGAAAAGAATGCCATCAAGTGCCCATGGGGTGACTGTCTGTACTGCGGCTTGGTGCCAAAGAGCAAGGCTGAACCATTGAGAAAAAGTTCTATCCTCGTATGGCTAGAGGACCACAGCCTGAGAATGCCGACCCATCTTTGCTCTTATGGTGTCGTGAAGACAATCTTTTCAAGCGCAACTATCAGTTTGCAAAACATTCTGCTGTCAAGAACCAGAAGGAGTTTGGCCTCAAGTTCAACCCTGGCCCCTCCGCTCCAAGACTTGATGGGACTCATGAAGCTAATGAGAACAGAATTGGCCCCTTCGCCAATTTTGACGGGCTTCTGTCTCACATTGCTGCCCGGAGAGCAGCTGTGGAGCAATCTACTGCAGAAGCCGATTCTGATGATGCTCCCTCACCTCCAAAGGAGAAAAAGAAGAAGAAGGCAAAAGCTTCAAAGCCATCTGCTTCACCAAAAGCTTCAACTAGGAAGCCTCTGAATGCTGCACCGCCTGAATCTAGTGTGCAGTTTGAAGATTTATCTGACGTGTCCAAGAGGACCAAGAAGCCATTGCCCAAGAAGGCCACTGGGCAACCTCTCACTCGTTTTGTTGTCCTGCACAATGAAGATGACACCATTGATCTGTCCAGTGATGAAGATCTCAGTGATGATGCTCTTGAGATGCTTATCAAGAGCAAGCAAGAGGCAGAAATATTCAATGATCTGCCCCTCTTTGATGTTGACATTCTGAACAACTTCATTGATGAATGGTTCAATGACTAGACCATTAGCATTGATGATCTTCAGCTTCCGGTGGACATCAGCGTCACATTCCACGGAGCCATTGCTAGTAAGTTGGCCTTGGCTCAGAAGATTGTTGAGCTCAAGAACAAAATTGATTATGAGAAGGCTCGCTTGAAGAAGAACATGGCCAAGCTCAGCGTGGCAGATGTTCAAATCTTCAAGAAGATGCCGCATGACCTCAAGAAAGAGTTCCACAAGAAGCGCAATGAAGCTAAAGGCTCATGAGAGTGCATGAAGTACTTCGCTCAGAAAGTGTTCAAGCACACAATGAAGCTGAGAAGCGCAAAGCTCTTGGGCGCCCTGGCATCGATCCTAGGATGGCTGCCAAACAAAAGAAGCATGATGTGACACAAACTGAAGCACCAAGGCAGGAAGAACCTCGCATTGTCTTCCCTGCCAGCATGACAGGCTCGAAGCCTAAGGTCACCTCAGCAGCTTCAGAACTGAAGAAGACAAGGGCAACTGAAGCCGAAGCCAAGAAGCGCAAGCACAAGGATGCATCTGACGATGCCCCTTCCAAGAAAAAGTTGAGTACTAAGGGGACTAAGTCTTCAAAGAAAGAGCATGCTGCGGCCTCTCAGCCTCTCATTGTTGAAGACATTGGTCATGAAGACAATGTAGTTGATGATTAAGTCCTTCCTCAGCTTGAGCACCAGTTGGTATCATCGCCTGCTCCAACGAGCAGTGAATACATTAGCATTGGTTGCCCATTGACGCCAATTGCTCAAGATGATTCCTCGGCTAAGTACCCACAAGAAGAAACCCCAGTTCAAGATGAGACACCCCATACTCCACCAGCTCAAGTTACCTATCCGGTACTTAATGACGACAACTACATGGAGACCACTCCATCTCCAAAGGCGTCGCCCGTGTTTCAACGGCTTCGCAAAGGTCTCAAGCCATCTGTCTCCATGTCCATGATCCTAGAAGAAGATTCACAACAATTCAGCTAAGTGGCACGTCTAGTATTCCCTGAAGATAATCCTTCTGTGACGGTTCAAGCATCTGAAGCTAAAGCTGCTGAAGACATTCCGGCTGCATCAGCCAAAGAAGAAGAAAGAAGAGAAGAAAGAGAAAGAGTTGCCACACCTCCTACTGATACGTCTCCAACGTATCTATAATTTATGAAGCATTCATGCTATTATATTATCTGTTTTGGATGTTTATGGGCTTTACTAAGAACTTTTATATTATTTTTGGGACTAATCTATTAATCGGAGGCCCAACCCATATTGTTGTTTTCTTTCCTATTTCAGTGTTTCGGAGAAAAGGAATATCAGACGGAGTCCAAACGGAATGAAACCTTCAGGAAAGTTAATTTTGGAACGGAAGCAATCCAGGGGACTTGGAGTGCAAGTAAGGGAAGCTTCAAGGTGGCCGAGGCAGGGAGGCGCGCCCACCTCCCATGGGCGCGCCCCCACCCTTGTGGGCCCCTCGTGGCTCCCCTGACCGACTTCTTTCGCCTCTATATCTCCATATACCCTAAAAACATCGGGCAACAGAATAGATCGGGAGTTCTGCCGCCGCAAGTCTCCGTAGCCACCTAAAACCAATCGGGACCCTGTTCTAGCACCCTGCCGGAGGGGGGATCCCTCACCGGTGGCCATCTTCATCATCCTGGCGCTCTCCATGACGAGGAGGGAGTAGTTCACCCTCGGGGCTGAGGGTATGTACCAGTAGCTATGTGTTTGATCTCTCTCTCTCTCGTGTTCTTGAGGTGATACGATGTTGATGTATCGCGAGCTTTGCTATTATAGTTGGATCTTATGATGTTTCTCCCCCTCTACTCTCTTGTGATGAATTGAGTTTTCCCAATGAAGTTATCTTGTCGGATTGAGTCTTTAAGGATTTGAGAACACTTGATGTATGTCTTGCCGTGCTTATCTGTGGTGACAATGGGATATTCATGTGATCTACTTGATGTATGTTTTGGTGATCAACTTGCGGGTTCAATGAATCTATGCATAGGGGTTGGCACACGTTTTCGTCTTGACTCTCCGGTAGAAACTTTGGGGCACTCTTTGAAGTACTTTGTGTTGGTTGAATAGATGTATCTGAGATTGTGTGATGCATATCATATAATCATGCCCATGGATACTTGAGGTGACAATGGAGTATCTAGGTGACATTAGGGTTTTGGTTGATTTGTGTCTTAAGGTGTTATTCTAGTACGAACTCTATGATAGATAGAACATAAAGAATAGCTTCATGTTATTTTACTACGGACCCTTGAATAGGTCGACCAGAAAGGATAACTTTGAGGTGGTTTCGTACCCTACAATAATCTCTTCATTTGTTCTCCGCTATTAGTGACTTTGGAGTGACTCTTTGTTGCATGTTGAGGGATAGTTATATGATCCAATTATGTTATTATTGTTGAGAGAACTTGCACTAGTGAAAGTATGAACCTTAGGCCTTGTTACCTAGCATTGCAATACCGTTTACGCTCACTTTTACCACTTGTTACCTTGCTGTTTTTTATATTTTTGGATTATAAATACTCATATCTACCATCCATATTGCACTTGTATCACCATCTCTTTGCCGAATTAGTGCACCTATACAATTTGCCATTGTATTGGTGTGTTGGGGACACAAGACACTCTTTGTTATTTGGTTGCAGGGTTGTTTCAGAGAGACCATCTTCATCCTACGCCTCCCACGGATTGATAAACCTTAGGTCATCCACTTGAGGGAAATTTGCTACTGTCCTACAAACCTCTACACTTGGAGGCCCAACAACGTCTACAAGAAGAAGGTTGTGTAGTAGACATCACCTACCACAGACCAAGTCATTCTTGAGGAGAATGTGATTGTACCAGACCCTATGGTTCTGCAACGAACGAAGGTTGAACACACTGGGGCTGCCACAAACACTGCTACAAACACTGCTACTGACCAGCCACATTCGTTAGTGCCAAGAACCCATACTTGAAGCCAAAGATCTCTTCTGATCGCTTTTGGAGCCATCAACAGCGCAACTACTACTCCTGTATCCTCTACAACCAAGAGCGAATCTTTCCTCACAAGTGTCTTGATTGTGAAGCTGTTGATGGGCTGCCCTGTCTTGGAGAAGCACTGGACTGCTTTTGGGATGCTGGTCGTCTGCAATTTGTCACTGCCAAAGAGCACTGGAATGAAGAGCTTCTACTGCAGTTCTATGCTACTCTTCACATTCGTGGCTACAACAGGGATCCGAAGACATGGATTCTCGAGTGGATGTCAAGAGATGTGCACCATGAAGCCAAATCTCAAGTCATCATTGAGCTTACCTCCCTGCCCACTCCAGGTGAATTGTATGAGCCCAGTTGTCAGCGTCATAGAGAAGAACTGCAGAGTATTTTTTAGAGGCCTGAACCCAATATGAGTCAGATGCTCAGTTTGATGAAGCCATTGCCTCAAGATGCTGAATGTCCCAAGGAATTCTTTCTAAACGACCTTGAGTACTTGCCACGCACAGTCTATCATATACTAAGGCATACTCTGTGGCCAATCAAGAGACATTCTTCCGAAGCCAAACTTGAAGGAGCCGTGAAGACTCTGGTATTTTATATTGTCAATGGCATCAGATTCAACTCCCAGGATTTCTTCATCAGACAACTTGCTGTATATGGGATTGATCTATTTGGTCTGAAGTTTTATGCTCCATGGGTGATGCGCCTGATCAAACTCAATTCTTTTGTCGACTATCAGCTCTCAGCATGCAATCATTTTGTCTTCTTGCATGAGGTTTATTTGTCAGTTGAAAGCATCTACCCCGGGCCTGCCAAGGAGCCTCTATATCTTCATAATGTTGATCATCAAAGCTTCACGCAACCAATAAAAGGAATTCATGTCCCCAATGCTGCAACTCCTGCTTACCCTCTGGCTGGCAATGTGCGTATGCATCATCGGGCCAATACCGAAGCCACTGCTAGTACAATTGCCCAAAGGCCTCGGAAGCGTTCTTGTGTACTCAATGACTGAGAGTTTCTTGTGGCCTTACATCAGAAGCAGGACAAGCACCATGACTGCCTAAAGTGTCAGATGCAGAGTCTCTTGGTGGATGTTAATCGCATTCGAAACATGGCCACCAAGAACTCATTTGTTGCCCATGAAACCTCTTGGCGGTCTTGGAAGAGCCTCACCCTACTATGTCCTGAAGACAATCTTCACGAAGATGGCTTCACCAAGATCTTCAACTTTGATTCCAGGCCTCCACAAAATGCAAGCTGGCGCCGCACTCCCTCACTTAAAGATTTTGAATATTCATCTTCGGCTGCAACTATTGTTGTGAATGTCGTCGATGAAGAAGACGATGCCACTTCACCAACCATGGCTACACTGCATCAGGCCCTTCTGCACCACCAAACTCCAACGTCGACCCTGCTCCTGCATCTGCTCCTTCTGGGAACGAGTAGATGTTCTATGTCTTCAAACCTTTTTGGTCCTTACTGACAAAAGGGGGAGAAGCATATGAGTTGATAGTCTTCAAGCGGGTCCTTATGGGTGGTTGCATTACTTTTTCCAAGTATTTACAACTATCATCTTTTGATACATTTGGTTCTTTAAGTTGTAACACTTAAACTCGAGGGTTGTCTGCTACTTTGTGATGCAATGATAAATTCCGCATAAAGTCATTCTGCAGACATCCATTTTCCATTATGCATATCATAATCTTCATTATCTTCTTATATGCATAATGCATTGTCTTCACACTTTGAAGATGGCCTCTGAGGGAGTCCTGGACTGGGGGTGTCCGGATAGCCGAACTATCATCATCGGCCGGACTCCAAGATTATGAAGATACAAGATTGAAGACTTCGTCCCGTGTCCGGATGGGACTTTCCTTGGCGTGGAAGGCAAGCTTGGCAATACGGATATGTAGATCTCCTACCATTGTAACCGACTCTGTGTAACCCTAGCCTTCTCCGGTGTCTATATAAACCAGAGGGTTTTAGTCCGTAGGACAACAACAATTACAACAATCATACCATAGGCTAGCTTCTAGGGTTTAGCCTCCTTGATCTCGTGGTAGCTCCACTCTTGTACTACCCATATCATCAATATCAATCCAGCAGGAGTAGGGTTTTACCTCCATCGAGAGGGCCTGAACCTGGGTAAAAACATCGTGTCCCTTGTCTCCTGTTAGCATCCGCCTAGATGCACAGTTCGGGACCGCCTACCCGAGGTCCGCCGGTTTTGACACCGACATTGGTGCTTTCATTGAGAGTTCCTCTGTGTCGACACCGATAGGCTTGATGGCTCCTTCGATCATCAACAACAACACGGTCCATGGTGAGACTTTTCTCCCCGGACAGATCTTGGTATTCGGCGGCTTTGCACTGCGGGCCAATTCGCTTGGCCATCTGGAGCAGATCGAAAGCTACGCCCCTGGCCATCAGGTCAGATTTGGAAGTTTGAACTTCACGGCTGGCATCCGCGGAGACTTGATCTTCGATGGATTCGAGCCACAGCCGAGCGCGCCGCACTGTCACGATGGGCATGACTTAGCTCTGCTGTCGGACAGTGCCCTAGAGGCCGCACACGAGTCCACTCCGGTCCTCAATTCAGAGCCGACTGCGCAGATCGAGGATGTGTGGCTAGACACCGCCTCGAGGGCTGCAACCCCTACGGCAATGGAGCCGAATACTGACCTTGTCCCTTGTAAAGCTCGTGACTCCGAGGTGTCGGACTCCTCGCCGGACTCCGAACCTCCTGCGCCCCCTTTAATCGAATCCGATTGGGTGCTGATCATGGAGTTCACCACTGCGGACATCTTTCAACACTCACCTTTCAGCGACATCCTGAATTCGTTAAGGTATCTCTCGTTATCAGGAGAGCCCTGGCCGGACTGTGGCCAGGACGGATGGGATACGGACGAAAAAGAAATTCAAAGCCCACCCACCACCCACTTTGTAGCCACTATCGACGATCTAACCGACATGCTAGACTACGACTCCGAAGACATCGACGATATGGACGATGATGCCGGAGACGACCAAGAACCAGCGCCTACGGGGCACTGGAAGACCACCTCGTCATACTACATATACATGGTGGACATCCCAAAGGATGGGAATGGCGAGGATGCAGCGGAGAAAGACTCCTCCAAGAAACAGCCCAAGCGCCGGCGTCAGCGGCGCCGCTCTAAATCCCTCCACAGCAAGAATGGAGATTCCGGCACCGGAGATAACAACACCCCAGAGAGTGCCGAAGACAACCCCCTCCAGCAAGATTCAGCGCAGGAGGACGGAGAAGCCAGCCCTCAGGAGAGAGCGGCAGACGATGAGGTAGAGGATGATAATTACATGCCTCCCTCTGGAGACGAGGCAAGCCTCGACGACGACGAATTCGTCGTGCCCGAGGATCCCGTCAAACAAGAGCATTTTAAACACAGGCTTATGGCCACGGCAAACAGCCTCAAGAAAAAGCAGCAACAGCTTAAAGCTGATCAAGATCTGCTAGCCGATAGATGGACTGAAGTCCTTGCGGCCGAAGAGCATGAACTCGAACGCCCCTCCAAAAGCTACCCCAAACGCAAGTTGCTCCCCCGATTAGAGGAGGAGGCATACAAACCTGCATCACCAGCGCACAATACAGCTGACCAACCACATCGTGGCCGCGACAGAGAGGCCTCTAGGCCCTCCACTAGAACCGTACCCCGGCACCGCTCGAAAAGTACGAAGCCATGGGGGAATGCGCCGGACTTGCAAGACATATTGGAGGATAAGGCAAGACAATCAAGATCGATCTACAGATCACGTGGGCGCCCCACAATGCGCGACGACGATCGTCGCGCCGGATACAGCAACTCCGGCCGGGCCGAACACAGTAGACAAAGCTTCCTTGAGCTACGTCGTGATATAGCCCAATATAGAGGCGCCGCACACCCACTATGCTTCACAGATGAAGTAATGGATCATCAAATCCCCGAAGGATTTAAACCCATGAATATTGAATCCTACGATGGCACAATAGACCCCGCGGTTTGGATCGAAGACTATCTCCTTCATATCCACATGGCCCGCGGCGATGATCTTCACGCCATCAAATACCTCCCACTCAAGCTTAAAGGACCAGCTCGGCATTGGCTTAACAGCTTGCCAGGAGAATCAATTGGGTGTTGGGAGGACCTGGAAGCCGCATTCCTTGACAACGTCCAGGGCACATATGCGCGACCACCAGACGCCGATGACCTAAGCCACATAATTCAGCAGCCAGACGAATCGGCCAGACAATTCTAGACACGGTTCTTAACAAAGAAAAATCAAATCGTCGACTGTCCGGATGCAGACGCTCTCGCAGCCTTCAAACATAACATCCGCAACGAGTGACTTGCTCGGCACCTAGGACAAGAAAAGCCGAAATCCATGGCAGCCCTCACATCACTCATGACCCGCTTCTGCGCGGGAGAGGATAGCTGGCTAGCCCGCAGTAACAACCTCAGCAAAAACTCTGGCAGTCCGGATAACAAGGACCACAATGGCAGGTCGCGTCGCAACAAAAACAAACGCCGCGTTAACGGCGATAACAATGAGGATACGGCAGTCAACGCCGGATTCAGAGGCTCCAAACCCGATCAGCGGAAAAAGCCATTCAAAAGAACTACTCCGGGTCCGTCCAATTTGGACCGAATACTCGACCGCTCGTGCCAGATACACGGCACCCCCGAAAAGCCAGCTAATCACACCAACAGGGATTGTTGGGTATTCAAGCAGGCAGGCAAGTTAATTGCCGAAAACAATGACAAGGGGCTGCATAGCGATGACGAGGAAGAGACCCGACCGCCGAACAATAGAGGACAGAAAGGTTTCCCCCCACAAGTACGAACGGTAAACATGATATACGCAACCCACATACCCAAGAGGGAGCGGAAGCGTGCACTCAGGGACGTATATGCGATGGAGCCAGTCGCCCCGAAGTTCAACCCATGGTCCTCCTACCCGATCACTTTTGATCGAAGGGACCACCCCACCAGTATCCGCCATGGCGGATTCGCCGCATTGGTTTTAGACCCAATCGTCGATGGATTTCACCTCACCAGAGTCCTGATGGACGGCGGCAGCAGCCTGAACCTGCTTTATCAGGATACAGTGCGCAAGATGGGCATAGACCCCTCAAGGATTAAACCCACAAAGACGACCTTCAAAGGCGTCATACCAGGTGTAGAGGCCAATTGTATAGGCTTGGTCACACTGGAAGTGGTCTTCGGATCCCCGGATAACTTCCGAAGCGAGGAGTTAATCTTCTACATAGTCCCGTTCCGCAGCGGCTATCACGCTCTGCTCGGACGGACCGCGTTTGCAAAGTTCAACGCGGTGCCGCATTACGCATACCTCAAGCTCAAGATGCCAGGCCCTCGACGAGTCATCACGGTCAACGGAAACACTAAACGCTCCATCCGAACGGAGGAACACACAGCAGCTCTCGTGGCAGAAGTATAGAGCAGCCTCTTAAGGCAATTTTTGAGTCCGGCTGTTAAACGACCGGACACGGCCAAACGCGCCCGGAGTAACCTGCAACAAGACCACCTGGCACGTTCCGAGCACGCGTAGCAATGCGGCCCCAACCCCAGCCCTTGCAAAATTGCAAGATTGGTCCTTCGCGTACATCACTACGCCCTGGAGATACCATGGGCATAGGGGGAGGGGCACGACCACAACAGGCCCAGAGTGCGGCTCAACCACACCAGGGGCTCCCAAGTGTGCCATCTTTTTTTCTTTTCTCTTTTTTTTACCCATAGGACTCCGTTCACTAGAGGCCCTTTCCGGCAGTAGACCTGTCGATCTCACGATGCAACAGCCAGGGAAGGAGAAAGGCTACGACGAGTATCCAGGTGGTCTCCATTACAAGCATTAAATCTGTTTTATACACCATTCCGCAGCCTACCCCTGGAGGGGGACATGTTTAATAGTCCCATCCCTTGCTTACCGCACTATTTGTATCGTTCTGCATTCATGGCAGTATTTCTTGAATAAACAATGCATCGCTTTTTTATAATTGCATTTCTTTCTTATACATATGTTCATTTATGACATGTTGCATCCGTACACTTTGGTACGGATAAATACACCAGGGGCTTAAGTTCCCCACATTATGGTGTGATAAGTCCGAACACTTTCACAAGTGTGGCACCCCGAACTTATAGCATTATATGCATCGGCTCCGAATCATGTCTTGGGTCAATAGTTGGGTTTGCCCGGCTCCCATGTTTTGGTACCTTACATTCCATTGTATCGGCTAAGGTAGCACTGGGAGAACCACTGCGATTGCGCCCCAGTTGAGCTGGGCGAGCGCCTGAGTGGAGAAAGCTAAAACTGACCGTCATGATAAGGCGAGAGCTGGTCGCTGTTCGAGAGGCCTTTTCGAGTCCCTAAAGACTTATGTCGCTTAGAGCGAGGAACCGGCTTTGTCCGGCCCAGGCGTGGATAGCGCCCCGAACTCGGTCTTCCGAACACTAGGGGCTTCACCGAAATTTAAAATTATAGAATTCTATGGCTAAGTGAGAGTGTTCAAGCATTATAAGTCCGGTTGCCTCGTTCGTTGTGTTGAGCGCCTCCCTAGATGGACCCAAAAATGGGAACAAGAGCGCTCAAGTTTATCCCGAACACCCCAGCACTCGTGGCATGGGGGCTGAAGCCGACAACTTGCCATCTCTCAGATTTGATAAACGGCCGCACAGAAGGTAATATTTTAAATTAACAAGCATTGCTTAGCGCATATGAACAAAGTCTTCAGCGCATAGGATAACAAAATGCGAGTCTACTCAAATATTACATCTTTGGAGCACTCACCCGCAATCATGCGGGCACCCTTTAGGACACTCTTATAATACATTTCAGGCATACGATACTCCTTGCCCGCCGGCGGCGCGTCCGTCAGAAGCTTCTCAGCGTCCATCCTGCCCCAGTGCACTTTTGCACGGGCAAGGGCCCAACGGGCACCTTCAATGCAGGCGGAGTGCTTGACGACTTCAACCCAGGGACACGCATCCACCAGCCGCCGCACCAGGCCGAAGTTGCTCCCAGGCATGGCCTCCTTGGGCCACAGCCGAACTATTAGGCCCTTCATGGCCTGTTCGGCCACCTTGTGGAGCTCGACCAGCTGCTTCCGCTGGTCGCTAAGGGGCACCGGATGTCCAGCCTCAGCATACTGAGACCAAAAGACCTTCTCCGTCGAGCTCCCCTCCTCGGCCCGATAGAATGCGGCAGCATCGGACACGCTGCGGGGCAGATCTGCGAACGCTCCTGGAGAGCTCCTAATTCGGGTAAGTAATAGGTAATTCACATTTACATGCTTACTTTGCATGAAAATGCCTTACCCGCCGCTATCTTCTTTAACGCCTCGATTTCCTGGAGGGCCTTGTGGGCTTCGGCCTTAGCGGCTTTGGCACTCTCAAGAGCCGATGCAAGCTCGGACTCTCGAGTCTTTGAGTCGCGCTCCAAACTCTCATGTTTTTCCACGAGAGCCTGGAGCTCTTGCTGCACCTCCGCCACCCTCGCCTCTTATTTCTCTCGCTCGGCTCGTTCCGCGGCTGCATTGCATTCTGCCGCGGACACCACCTCCTTCAGGGCCGCCAGATCGTTCGTGGCCCCTATAGTACCCACGTTATCTTCGTTATTTTCTCTTGCAACCAAATCCTTTTCTGTAAGGTACAACTTTAATAAGGTTTTACTCACCTTCCTTGTCCTCGAGCTGCTTCTTGGCACGGCCGAGCTCGCTCTCGGACCGCTCGAGGCTTTGCTTCAAAGCATCGACCTCCACAGTCAGTGCGGTAGAGGTCAGCAGTGCAGCCTGCAATCCCATATTGACATATTTTTTAGACTCCTGCGTACATCTTTTTGGATCCTCAGTCCGGCTTTTCTTTCCGAACACCGAACCGAGCATCAGGGGCTACTGTCTATGCGGTATTATATTACACATCTTAAAATTCTTACCTCAAAGCCTGTTAGAAGGCTGCTGCAGGCTTTGGTCAGCCCGCTCTTGGTGAGCTGCACCTTCTGAATCACCGCACTCATGACAGTGCGGTGTTCTTCTTCGATGGAAGCGCCGTTGAGCACCTCCAGCAACTTATCCGGCGTCTCCGGTTGGACGGAGGCCGCCGGCCTCACAGTCTTGCCCTTCTTACGAAGGGGCCGCTTGCCGGACTCCGGAACCACTACAGGTTCCGGTGCGGAGTCCGGTGCACAGTCCGGGAGGTTGCCCTGCGGCACCTCTGGGGCCTCCTCCTCCTGGCGGGTCCCTTCCTGGGATCCCACCTCGACGTCGTCAGCGTCACGAGGGGTGGAGACGGTCGGAAGAGAATCCATATCCGACGTGCCCAAGGACCCGCTCGACAAAGCGGGAAGATCGTCCTTGGCCGGACTACAGGTTGTATGCAGCATTAGAAAGACATCACGTGGCAAAAAGAAAAATTATAAATCATCCAGGAGTCCGGATACTTACGATCTTGCCAGGGGCTTGGCCCTTGAGGGCCACTCCTCGTCGTCGTCGCCGACGTTGGCGGAGCAGTCCGGAGGAAGGGTCGTTCCCTTCTTGGACCCTTCGGCCTCCCTCGTTGGGGAGGCCTTCCTCTTCTTCTCTTCCCCCGCTGGGGGAGAGGCCTCTTTCTTCTCCTCCTCGTCCTCGTGGGAGGAGTCCGCCTCAGAGTCATCGGACGATGAGTCTGATACCACCTGATGCCGGGAACTCCTCCGGGTTCCCATGGCCTTCTTCTTGGCCTTCTTCTCCGGCACCACGTAAAGTGTCAGGACCAGCAGCCCTGTCAAACGGGCGTCCGCTGGGTCTTCTGGAAGGGGAGCCGGACAGTTAACCTGTCCAGACATCTTCTGCCAGTCCTACTAAAGGTATTGGGAGTTTAGATCCCGCATAGAGTCAAACTATGAAAAGCGAGTGTCCCATAAAGGATAACATAGCTTACTTCGCCAGCCGGGCGCTGCGTGCTGAATCCGCGATCTTCAGTTGCGGATGCGGGAGCTTCGGCACCCTTGAACAGCACCCTCCAGGCAGCTTCGTACGTAGTGTCGAAGAGCCCGCTCAAGGTCCGGTGCTGTGCTGGATCAAACTCCCACAAATTGAAGTCCCGTTGCTGGCAGGGGAGATCCGGCGGACAAGCATGACCTGGATCACGTTGACAAGCTTAAGCTTCTTGTTCACTAGGGTCTGGAGACAGGACTGGAGTCCGGTCAGCTCCTCCAAACTACCCCAAAGCAAGCCCTTCTCTTTCCAGGAGGTGAGCTGCATGGGGATGCCAGATCTGAATTCGGGAGCCGCTTCCCATTTAGGGTCACGCGGCTCGGTGATGTAGAACCACCCCAATTGCCACCCTTTGATGGATTCCATGAAGGCACCCTCGAGCCAAGTGACGTTGGGCATTTTGCCCACCATGGCGCCTCCGCACTCCGCTTGGCTGCCCTTCACAACCTTCGGCTTGACATTGAAGGTCTTTAGCCACAAGCCGAAGTGGGTTTGGATGCAGAGGAAGGCCTCGCACACGACGATAAACACCGAGATATTGAGGATGAAATTTGGGGCCAGATCGTGTAAGTCCAGGCCGTAGTAGTACATGAGCCCCCAGACAAAGGGGTGGAGTGGGAAGCCCAGTCCGCGGAGGAAATGGGGAAGGAATACCACCCTCTCATGGGGCCTGGGGGTGGGGATGAGCTGCCCCTCGCCGGGCAGCCGGTGCGCGATGTCGCTGGACAAGTATACGGCGCTGCGCAGCTTCTTGATGTGCCCCTCCATGACGGAGGAGGCCATCCACTTGCCTCCCGCTCCAGACATGGCTGGAGAAGGTCGAGGTGAGATGTGCGGACTTGGGCGCTGGAGCTCGAGTGCGCGGAGATGGATAAGCAAAGGAGGAAGAAGGCGTAGGTAAAAGAGGTGGATCCTTATCCCCTTATATATGGGCGGACGAAAACTATGCGTCCCCACCGGCCTGGTAAAACTTGCTTATCTCCCAAGCGCCACAATCAATGGCGCCGTTGGGTTACCCACGTCCGTATTGATGGGAATCCCGGAATAAGGGGAACACGATCTCTGCTTCGACAAGACATGCCAAGGAAACCGCTTCGCTAAACACGCTGAGGTGGTACAATAAAAATGATTCGAGTAAAGGCTTGGTAGTGGTGTGATGTTACGCCACAAAATACGTCAGCAGATTGAACTTGTGTAAATATTATTCTCTCTACGGTGGTATGTGGAATTTATTTTACAAAGCCGGACACTACCCTGGTGTTCACAATCTTCTATGAATTATTCTGAGGAGGAACCCGCCTTGCAATGCCGAAGACAATATGCGCGCCGGACTCGTCATCATTGAATCCTGATTCAGGGGCTACTGAGGGAGTCCTAGACTGGGGGGTGTCCGGATAGCCGAACTATCATCATCGGCCAGACTCCAAGATTATGAAGATACAAGATTGAAGACTTCGTCCCGTGTCCGGATGGGACTTTCCTTGGCGTGGAAGGCAAGCTTGGCAATACGGATATGTAGATCTCCTACCATTGTAACCGACTCTGTGTAACCCTAGCCCTCTCCGGTGTCTATATAAACCGGAGGGTTTTAGTCCGTAGGACAACAACAATTACAACAATCATACCATAGGATAGCTTCTAGGGTTTAGCCTCCTTGATCTCGTGGTAGATCCACTCTTGTACTACCCATATCATCAATATCAATCAAGCAGGAGTAGGGTTTTACCTCCATCGAGAGGGCCCAAACCTGGGTAAAAACATCGTGTCCCTTGTCTCCTGTTACCATCCACCTAGACGCACAGTTCAGGACCCCCTACCCGAGATCCGCCGGTTTTGACACCAACAGCCTCCACAAAGCAAAACCAGCCATGTGCATTTGCATTCAAAAGCAAATCATTTATATGCACATCTTCAGGGGGAGCATCGTCGTATGTATGAAGACAATACTCACCGAACTTTCACATGCTTTAATCCCCGTTGAAAACTTCAACCAGTTTGTCATCAATCACCAAATAGGGTGAGATTGTAAGTGCATCTAGTGCCACCCCTAGTTGGTTTTGGAGTATTGACGACAAACTTGGTTGAGGGACTAATGTGTTTGTGAGAATTGTAGGAAAACATAGGTAGTAGTCCCATATTGATTCGGTTTACCTACCAGAGATGACCCCTAAAAATATGTGAAGACATTGAAGACAATGGTGGTCTGTGAAGATATTCACATTGAAGACTATGACATGAGAAGACATCGCACGAAGACTATGGAGAGCGAAGACTTAGTTGTTTCATAGTTTCCTTTTCTACTTTGTTGAGTCATAGGAACCACCGTACTATTAAGTGGGGTCCAAGTGAACAAAGTCAGAGTGACTGAGGTGATGCTCAACCAAATCCTATGTCTTCGAGTGAAGACAATGAGAGCAAATCTTATCCAGAGATGGATGAGTCATCTTTACTTGTAGCCCAAGTCAAGCTGTTGCGTTTTTTTGAAATCTAACCGTTGGACATGTGTTAGTTCCCTAGTGACCCAGGGTCATTTTGAACAAATCAGGTTGGGTTGCCTCCTGGTTATAAATAGCCCATCCCCTACACCATAAATTGGTGGCTGCTCAGAGTAAGTGCACGGCTTTTGTCGTTCGAGAGCAACCCACCTCCGAAGCCTTTGAGAGAGTAATCCTTGCGAGGACAAAGCCCAAAACACCCAGAGCCAAAGAGTGTTAGGCATCACTAAAGTCTTTTTGTCTGCGTGATCTGAAGACTTATTACACTTGAGGACTGTGAATCCTCCAGCCAGTTAGGCATCGCGTTCTGAGCATCCAAGAGTCATTGTGGATTGCCGGTGAACGAAGTCTGTGAAGGTTTGGAAGTCTCCCTTGAAGACTTACCAGAGTGGTGATTGGGCGAGGACTAAGTGTCCTTAGCTCAAGGGGAATAAGGTGAAGATGCGGTCTTCTGAGTTGAATCTTAGCCTCCCTAACCAGACGTACAGTTGTCACAACAACTGTAGCTGGTCCAACAAGTCATTGTCCCCTCCAAGCAACTGGTTCTATCTTTCACCTCTCTTTACTTACAGTTTGTCTTTGTGAAGTCATTGCCCATTTGTCTGATCTGATTGACTTCACTGAGTGGAGACTATTTACTGTTTGGATTCATACTATCTTCCATCCTGATCCTTACTACCTAGCTGCTGATAGTCTTCGTGCTTTCACTTCATTGCATACTTGACTATGGCTTGTCTAGTGTAGTCTACCTTCCGCTGCATAGCAATAGGGTCATTTCTATTATTTGTCTTCAAAGCACCCGTGTTTTGAATACTTTCATAAAAATTGCCTATTCACCCCCCTCTAGTCGAATACTAGCACTTTCAGGTACAAAACCAGCTGCCACTTGGTGAAGAAATCAACTTCCAACATATGAATAATATGGTGTACCGGGACAGCAGAAGCCCAGATCATAACCCAGTTAAACTGGTCAAACTTCTGGCTTGGTGGGTTAATCTGAAACTCCTGGAGTGCCATTTTCAGCTTAGGAATGATATAACGCACTATCAAGTCTTCCCAGCTTGCTGGATCAAATACACCCTTCCATGGAGATAGCACAACATATCTGATGAATCATGAGCTTGCCATAACTGGAGGACACTACTCAGCTTGTACCGGATAGAGTGGCACAATTTCTCTATCCTTTGCCCTAGAGTTGGAACCATGGGTGTACCCATGCATGGATTGGCATATTTTAGCTCCGCGGGTCCAAGATTCGACAGCAGCTATGAGCTTTGGCATTATTACATGCTCCAATATTGAATGGAGCACGATAGGCGGCAGCAACCGTTCCCATGACTCAAGAAAATGGAGCATTGGTTCTGGATCCCTAGCCTTCCTTGAATTAGTTCCTGATATCAACACAACTAATAGGATGACCTCACTGCCCAGCTGTGCATATGGAGGCATTGATTCAGTAGCATCTGAGAAATCATATGGCTGGTCTCCCTGCAGCAAATCCTTCCAGGATGACATGACCTCAGAGCCAAAAAATGGATTCTGCAGAGGCTGCCACCCTGAAATACCCAGATAAGTAGTGGATGCGCAAATCGGCAAGCAGCCCATGCAACACTGCAAATTTTGAACTCCTCCTCATAGCGCAGTTTCAGTTCCTGGAAGGTCTTAAGCAACCACCCCAGAGTGAGAAAACCAGCGGTGTCATCAACCCAGACCTTCTCCAGCACATCTGCAATTGTCTCCATAACTTGCAGCTAGTGTTTCTGCAAAGCCTCCTGCTTTGCTACTTTCTCCTTCTCCCGCTCCAAACTAGCCACCTTCTCATGCTCCCGTCGCAGCTGCCCATCCAACCTGACAATATCAGCCTCAGTCTCATCAACAAGCAGTCACACATTGTACTACAACTCCGGCATTGGCACATCATTTGCCTCCATCTCATGTTCAGTACTCAACCCCTTCAAGTCTGTCAACACACGAGCCTGAGGCCCTCGCATGCCAATCACCTTTTGGACAAATGTGGGCTACTCATCCTCTTCCTGCTCGGCGCGCCTTGCCAACAACTCATTCTTAGTCAAGACCTGATCCTTCTTCATGCTGGCCTTCTTGGACCACCGTTGCTTTTCCTTCTTGGCAGGCGGTGGAGGTGGGGGTGGCAAGTTCTCGTTGGGAGCGAAAGCTTTGGGCTCCTTAAACCCCTCGACGTTGCTGAGTCCGGCATTCTTAGGGCGCAAGGTAGTCTCCACTGGTGCAGTGATTCCCTGAGCATTCTTGCCGAGGCCTTCTCCTCTCTTGTACCCCATCATAGCCATCATCTTAGCCACCTTCGTGTTGGACTCCAGACTCCCAGGTGGCGGCACCGATTTTCCAGGTTCAAACCCTACCCATGCACTGCACCAGCGATTGGCAGACTCCTGCTGCCGCTCCTTCTCCTCCTGCCTCGCGCGTGCACCCTCGGTGATCCGCTGCCCAAAACCCGTTGCCAGGTCGATGTATGGATCCTGGTCCTCCTCTGCATCCTCCTCCGAGGAGGCGGCAACAGTAGTGCCCGAGGAGGACGCGGCCTAGCCAAGCCCAAGCCTTTGCTGCTCCTCCTCTTCCTCTGGCTTTGGGACACTGATGCCCTTGGAGACGAACTGCATGGTCTTGGTGAGGTCGGGCTCGGAGTCGTCCATGCGGCGCTTGCGGTGCCGGCGCCGGCGTGGTGCCTTGTTCTCCTCGGAGTCGTAGTCGGAGTCCCCCTTGCCGAAGGCGACGTAGAACGCCTCGTTGTGGGTCTGGGGCGCCCGCTCGCGACGGCTCTGGTAATAGAACTCCCCGTCGCGGCCGAAGCGGCCGCCAACAAAGTCGTTGTCCATGTCGAGGTGGTCCATGTGAAAGTGCAACTATCCCTAGGTGGTTTTGGTAATTCATAACAACATATAGCTCATTGAGCTAATACTATTCCAAGACAAATATTTCAGGAAAGCTCAATGAATGGCATGGCATGGATGATGAAAGTGGAACCCTCAAAATATCAAGGACAAAGGATTGGCTCAAGCTCAAAAGCTCAAGACTCTTCATTTTATATTTTAGTGATTCAAGATCACGTTGAGTCTATAGGAAAAGCCAATACTATCAAGGAGGGATGAGGTGTTGCTTAATGAGCCTCTTGCTTCATGTGCTTAGTGATATGCTCCAAATACCCTCAACTACTTTCCCACATCCACATATGACCTATACTCAAAGTCAAAATCGGTCCCACCGATTCTTTCTATCCGGTGCCACCGAGTTCAAATGTCATAGCCACTGCCACAAACCCTAGGCAAATCGGTCTTACCAATAGGGATCTCGGTCTCACCGAGATGGGGTTGTAATCTCTCTGTTTCCCTTCGTAATGTTTCGGTCTAACCGAAGTGAGCGATCGGTCCCACTGAGATTTCAATGTAAACTCCCTGTTTCCTTCTCGTAACATTTCGGTCTCACCAAAATGAGCGAATCGGTCCCACCGAGTTTACCTGACCAACCCTCTGGAAAGCTTATTACCAAAATCAGTCTCACCGAGTTTGTGTAATCGGTATTACCGAGATTACGTTATGCCCTAACCCTAACCATATCGGTCCTACCGAGTTGCATGTCGGTCCCACCAAAAATCCTAACGGTCACTAGGTTTACTAAATCGGTCCGACCGAGTTTGTTGATGCGGTCCCACCGAGTTTGGTAAATTGAGTGTAACAGTTAGATTTTGTGTGGAGGCTATATATACCCCTCCACCTCCTCTTCATTCGTGGAGAGAGCCATCAGAACAAACCTACACTTCCAACTTACCATTTCTGAGAGAGAACTACCTACTCATGTGTTGAGGCCAAGATATTCCATTCCTACCATATGAATCTTGATCTCTAGCCTTCCCCAAGTTGCTTTCCACTCAAATCTTCTTTCCACCAGATCCAAAACCTATGAGAGAGAGAGTTAAGTGTTGGGGACACTATCATTTGAAGCACAAGAGCAAGGAGTTCATCATCAACGTACCATTTGTTACTTCTTGGAGAGTGATGTCTCCTAGATTGGCTAGGTGTCACTTCGGAGCCTCCGACAAGATTGTGGAGTTGAACCAAGGAGTTTGTAAGGGCAAGGAGATCGCCTACTTCGTGAAGATCTACCGCTAGTGAGGCAAGTCCTTCGTGGGCGACGGCCATGGTGGGATAGACAAGGTTGCTTCTTCGTGGACCCTTCGTGGGTGGAGCCCTCCGTGGACTCGCACAAGTGTTACCCTTCGTGGGTTGAAGTCTCCATCAATGTGGATGTACGACAGCACCACCTATCGGAACCACGCCAAAAACATCCGTGTCTCCAATTGCGTTTGAATCCTCCAAACCCTGCCCTTTACTTTCTTGCAGGTTGCATGCTTTAATTTCCGCTGCTCATATACTCTTTGCACGCTTGCTTGAATTGTCTGATGATTGCTTGACTTGTCCTAAAATAGCAAAAATCTGCCAAACTCTAAAATTGGGAAAAGGTTAAGTTTTTAATTGGTCAAGTAGTCTAATCACCCCCCTCTAGACATACTTCAAGGTCCTACAAGTGGTATCAGAGCTTTGGTCTCCATTTGCTTTGATTTCCATAGCTTTTGGTGGTCATAGCCTTGGTTTCACAACCTAGGAGAGTATGGCGTCTAGTGAGGGAAATTATCACCGTAGAGGTCCTTACTTTGATGGTACTAATTTTGCTAGGTGGAAGCATAAGATGAAAATGCATATTCTTGGACATAACCCCGCCGTTTGGGCTATTGTGTGTATTGGCTTGCAAGGTGAATTCTTTGATGGGAGAGAACCAAACCGTGAAGCTAGCGCGGATGAATTGAAGATGTTGCAATACAACACTCAAGCTTGCGATATCCTCTTCAACGGATTGTGCCCCGAGGAATTCAACAAAATTAGCCGTCTTGAGAATGCAAAGGAAATTTGGGATACTTTGATTGATATGCATGAAGGTACCGACTCCGTCAAGGAATCCAAGTTGGATGTGCTCCAAAGTCAACTTGACAAGTTCAAAATGAAGGATGGTGAAGGTGTCGCTGAAATGTACTCTAGGCTTGCTCTTATCACAAATGAGATTGCTGGCTTAGGGAGTGAAGAGATGACCGACAGATTCATCATCAAGAAGATCCTAAGAGCATTGGATGGAAAGTATGATACCGTGTGCACATTGATCCAAATGATGCCAAACTACAAAGATCTCAAGCCAACGGAAGTCATTGGAAGAATTGTTGCTCATGAGATGTCACTCAAGGATAAGGAGGAACTTCACAATAAGTCAAGCGGTGCTTACAAAGCCTCAAGTGAAGCCCCCACATCATCAAGTGAGAAACAAACCTTCAATGAAGAATTGAACTTAATGGTGAATAACTTCAACAAGTTCTACAAGAGTAGAAGCAAAGAAAGAAGCTCTAAGTCAAGGTCCTACAATGACAAAAGATCTTCTAGTCGAGAGGGAAATTGCTACAATTGTGGGAGACCCGGACACTATTCCAATGAGTGTACGGCACCCAACAAAAGAAGAGAAGATTCTCCAAAAAGAAGAAGCAAAAGAGAAGAATCACCACCAAGAGAGAGGAGGAGTAGAGATGATCGTTATGAACGAAGACCCACACAGAGAAGCAAGGATTCGGAAAGGAAGGACAAGTCATCAAGAAGCTACACAAAACGAAGACATTAAGATCATATTGGTGAATGGGTATCCGGCTCCGACTCCGACAATCACTCCGAGAGAAGCTATCACTCCGACTCCGAATATACTCAAGATGAAGGTGTTGCCGGTCTAGCACTTGTGTCAACCAACTCCTACGACATATTTGACTCACCAAATGAAGGGATTGGAAGATGCTTCATGGCCAAAGGTCCAAAGGTAACATATCCCGAGTATGTTGATTTCAATAGTGATGAAGATGACTTGCTTATGGATGATGATTTACTTGTTGACAACTCTAGTGATGAATACTATGATGAAACGTCAATTAATCATGCTAATCAAGATAAAACGAATGACAATGATAAGGAGAAGATTGAGCTTCTAACTAAAGAACTAAACACTCTTAAGTTAGCTCATGAAACTATCTTCGAAGATCATCGAGAACTTTTAAGAGCTCATGAGAAGTTACGCTTTGAAAAGCTCAATCTTGAGCAAGAGCATGAGTTCTTAAAGGCAATCAATGATGATCTTCGTAAGAAAAGTTCTTCTTACATTGCCAAGCGTTTACTCTTATCTACTTACATGCCTCAAGTCAAGTCTAGTAACAAGTACAAGAAGGATCCTTCCTCTAGTAGTAACGATAATAATGTCAAATCCAATATTGTTGCTTCTAGTAGTTCACTTGATTCCACTAATGATTCTCTTAGCCAAGTTACACTTGAGCAAGAAAATATCCTATTGAAGGGAATTATAGAGAAAGGTGTTTACAAGAGCCTTGCCGGGAGTAAGCAATTCGAGGAAATTGTACGCAAGCAAGGAAGGCACCGGAAGAATCAAGGTGTTGGGTTTGAACGAAAGTTCAATGCCAATGGAGTTGAGTGGGAAGAAGATCAATACCCAAAGACGAAGTTTGTTCCTCAACAAGAGAAGTATGATCCTACTTCCTTCAAGGGAACACAAGCTCAAGATGATCTTCCACTACAAGACCACAAGAACGAAGGCAAGGACAAGCTTCAAGAGGAGATTGATGCATTTGAAGAAGCACCTAAGGCCTCGGTCAAATGGGTTCCCAAGACTACTTCAAGTTCTACTTCACCAAGTACGACTACAACTCCAAGGATTCCCATCAAGATGATGTGGATCCCGAAGAAGAAGAACTAGAGAGTTCTTGAGGGTGACTCCGCTAACAGTCTTCACTCATATCATTATGGCAAGGACAAGTGCAATCAATTTCCATATCCTGCACTAGTTCAAGGAGTCACAAACCCTCATGTTGGTAAGACAAGGGACAAGGTAACCTAATGATTTCATGGACATCATCTTGTGTGTGCATCACTCTATGTCTATGGATATTCTTGTTTGTTCCTTGTGGGACTAACCCATGTAGGTATGTTGAAAATGCAACTCACTCCAAAGGATTGCTCCAAATGATCTACATCAACATTGAGTATCCACATCTTCAACACCTACATGAAGTCATCATCGACAAAACCCAAGGTTAGTTCATCCCTATAAAAGGGGATCTCACATCTAGGGGGAGCTTAACTCTAAGAATTGAGTCAAAGCAACTCTAATGGTGTGAACACATCAATGCATTATGTAAAAGTGGTAACCCCACTTGAGCTTAAACGATGAGTATGACCTATGATCAAATGTTCTCATTTGACTCCTAAGTCAATATACTCATATATAGATGACCTAGTCATCGCCAATTGTTTGATAGATGCTAGAATTGATTGTGCATGCTTTGCCACATATTTCATTTGGCATCTTATTGTGTGAGCATGTTGGTTGCATATTTTACTCATTCAAGGACATCCACTTGTTGCGTTGATTGTTTGGCTTCTTTTTATTTTGCCAAGTTAATGGACAAGAATGCCTAAGAACCTTCTCTAGCTATCTATGCTTTTCTCATCTCAAACTCTATTCATGCTACATCACAAAATTTGATCAAGTCAGATTCGAACCACTCTGTGTGAGGAGCAATCGGAGTCCCCGTTTCGTCATAGACTTAAACTTCCAAAACTTCTTTGTGATTCTCGGTCTGACCGATTCTTCCATTTCGGTCCTACCGAGATCACTAAGTCGATCTAGGTTTTCAATCTCGGTGCAACCAATTTGAACTTTTCGGTCACACCGAGTTGCTGTAACTGTATACAGTTATGCATCTCGGTGCCACCGAGTTATTCCACTCGGTCACACTGACAGGGTCGGGCTATATATACTCACAGGAAAAAATTTGGAAATTTCTCCGAACCTCTTCACCCGCGCAATAGCTCGCTCTGCCTCCAGGGTCTCCGGATCGTCTCCTCGTCGCCAGCCGCCTCCTGTCGCTAGTCTCCACCGCCGTCAACGAAATTCACCCCCGCCGTTGCCGCCGTAGCGAGTTCATCGCCAAGCTAGGGTATGGACTCGATCACAGTGCTATCCTCGTCCTATTCCTAGCACATTGTTTTCATTATGATTCTTGCCACGATTGAAACACTCCTATGCAGTCAATACAATCCTTAGATTAGATGTGATTTGAAAATTTAGGGTTAGGTTTCCGCCGAAACCATCTCGGACCCACCGAGTTGAAAAACTTGGTCCCACCGATTTGGCTAATTCCATTGCACTAGTAACTCTCGGTCTGACCGAGAATTGCTAATCGGTGTGACCGATTTTAGGACTTTGTGAAACCCTAGCAGTCTCGGTGCCACCAAACTATGACTTGGTCCGACCGAGTTCACCAGTTTAGGTTCCAAAAACTGCTTCGGTATCATCGAGTTTGAAAATCGGTTGATCCGAAATGCTTTCTGTGGAAAACTAAAACTGAATTTTTGAATCATTTTTTTGCAAAAATCTCTGCATTTTGTGATGCTCATCCATTCTATCTCATCTATAACTATTCACAGGGTCAGCAGTCAGTGATTTGCAGCATGTCAGACCAAAGTGATAGTCAGAACAAGTTAGAAGAGCACAATCACATGAGTGAGGGCACTAGTCCCTCTAGCACTTCAGATGATGGCAGCAGGAGCACCCCAAGCAATCTGCCTAAAGCTACCACCAGGACAAGGAAGAAGAGAACCTCAGAATCTGAGGATGAGGATTACTTGGCAGAAGAAGATGAGGCTACCTCCAAGAAGGTAGTGCTCAAAAAGGATTATGCCTCAGCAAAGAACACAAAGCCTGGACTCAATAGGAAGGTTCCTGCCAAGAGGACACCTATGCTGAAGGTCAGAGGATCAACTCAAGTGCTTGAAAAGACTGAACCCAAAGAGGCACCTACAAGAAGAGTCACAACATCCAAACCCAAGAAAGTTCCCACTGGAGAAACTATGAAGTTTACCATTGAATCAGAAGATGAAGCTGTTGCTCAAGAGAAGAAGAAGAAGAAGAAGAAGAGAGCCAAAACCACTACTGCCCAGGTTCTTGGAAATCCCTCTATGAGGAGAGATTCTGATAAGGAAGAAGAGGTTGCTACACCAGCACCCAAGGCACAAAAGCTAATGGGTGATGCTATTAAGTCAGGGGCTGCAACATCAAAGCCCAAGGAAGCACCCAAAGCTTCCCCCAAGCCCAAGCTTGCACCAAAGAGGAATACCAGGAGTATTCCAGCTGCTAAGAAGAACAAGGCCCCAGTGCCTGAAGTTGCTGATGAGGAAGATGAAGAAGGACAAGTCCTGAGGAAGCTGAAGCCCAAGATTCCAGACCACAATGATGCTCATCCTGTGGCTGAGAATATGAAGTTGAGAAAGGATGCGGGACTCAGAATGTGGAGGCTGACAGACCCATATGCCACTAGGAGAAAGACTGTTGTTGATTATAGGTTCCACACTAAGGAACAGCGGGACTTCTATGAGACAGTGCTGTTGGACAAGAAACCAATAGTGTGTGATATGAGGTGGCTCGACTGGACCTACATAAAGGAAAATGAGGAACACTATCCTGGAGTGCAAGACAACTTTGTTGCTTGTGGAGTTGCAGACTTTGTTGGGCAGAAGCTCACAAAGTGGAATAATGAGCTCATTATGCAATTCTACTCCACAGCACACTTCTATCCAGATGGCAGGATAGTCTGGATGTCTGAGGGTACAAGGTACCAGTCAACAATTGTGGAATGGGCCAGTCTGATCAATGCCTCAATGGAGAGTGAAGATGACTTGGATGTCTATGCCAAGAAGAAGATGGACCACAACACCATGTCTCATATGTACAAGGAGATCCCAAACAAAGCTCTTGAGACTTTCAAGTTTGGGTCAGTCCACTTTCTTCTGTCAGGGCTGCCAACCATCAACTGGATCCTAAGGCACACTCTGTTGCCCAAGTTAGGTGACCACAACATGATTAGAGGGCATGCTATCAACTTGCTGCACTTGTTTGATGTGCCACAAAAATTCAAGGTCATGAGCCTCATTGTTGAGACCATTAAGAGGACAATAGCAGATCAAAAGAGGCGTTGTGGGTATGCCCCACAAATTCAGGAGTTGATTAACTCAAAGATGAGCACATGAACTTATTTGCTGGATAAGGAACATTTTGCTATCTATCCAGACTTTGAGGACAATCAGGTTGTCATGAATGAGAATGAACCATCATCAGTGCAAGCTCAAGAGCAGAAGGAGAAGGCAAAGAGAGAGAAGGCTGCCAAGATGCTAACTCAAGAGGAGGCATCTGAGTACTTCTTGAAGAACAAGCAGGAGCAGCTTGGTTACTTGATAGCATCAACACTGAGGATTGAGAAGGGGTTGGCCACCCTAACTCAAAACCAGGAGAGGCTGGAAAGAATCATGGAAAAAAATTCTATGATCTAGATGTCAAAGTAACTGAGATTCAGTCAGTTGTGGAGCAGCTCCAGGATGACATGCAGGAGAGGAAGGGCAAGACAACCACTGATGCATTTGCCAGAGTACCTAGAGCTCATAGGTCAGCTGCAGTGCCTGTGACAGACTCCAGAGCCACATCATCTGCACCAGCTACAGCTCCTACAGCTCCAGTGCAACCAGCTCCAGCACCAACTCCTCCAGCTCCAACCACTTCAACTGATGCCTTCGTCCAAGGAGCCATCTCTACACCACCACCTGAAGATCAAGCCTGAGAGTCGATCTAGCACTATGCATTTTCTATGAACTTTTTGGTAACTTGTTGCCAAAGGGGGAGAAAAATGTATAGATCATAGGCTTCGAGAGAGACTGTGTTGCTTTTGTTCTCTCTTGCTTTGGTGGTTAAACTTTGTTTGCTTTTGATTGCTTGAGATACTATGCTGTTATCTATGAGACATTGATGATCATGTGTTTGATCATAAGCTGCATGTTTGATGATATTATCTTACCTATCCTTATGTGATCATTCACTTTGCTTGGTGATGAGTGCATGTATTCAATCTTTATTACTTTGAGCGCTCCACCAAGATGTATGTGACATGGAAGAGTAACCCACGAGCCTAATTCTTGTAGTCCAAAGCAAACTTTAAACTATGCACAAATTTAGGGGGAGCTCTTGCTTATCACATACTTATCAAAGCGACGATGTTTTTCAATCTTATTATCATTTGTCGAAGCTTTGATCTATATGTTGTCATCAATTACCAAAAAGGGGGAGATTGAAAGTGCAACTATCCCTAGGTGGTTTTGGTAATTCATAACAACATATAGCTCATTGAGCTAATACTATTCCAAGACAAATATTTCAGGAAAGCTCAATGAATGGAATGGCATGGATGATGAAAGTGGAACCCTCAAAATATCAAGGACAAAGGATTGGCTCAAGCTCAAAAGCTCAAGACTCTTCATTTTATATTTTAGTGATCCAAGATCACATTGAGTCTATAGGAAAAGCCAATACTATCAAGGAGGGATGAGGTGTTGCATCATGAGCCTCTTGCTTCATGTGCTTAGTGACATGCTCCAAATACCCTCAACTACTTTCCCACATCCATATATGACCTATACCCAAAGTCAAAATCGGTCCCACCGATTCTTTCTATCCGGCGCCACCGAGTTCAAATGTCATAGCCACTGCCACAAACCCTAGGCAAATCGGCCTTACCGATAGGGATCTCGGTCTCACCGAGATGGGGTTGTAATCTCTCTGTTTCCCTTTGTAACGTTTCGGTCTAACCGAAGTGAGCGATCGGTCCCACCGAGATTGCAATGTAAACTCCCTGTTTCCTTCTCGTAACATTTCGGTCTCACCGAAATGAGCGAATCGGTCCCACCGAGTTTACCTGACCAACCCTCTGGAAAGCTTATTACCAAAATTGGCCTCACCGAGTTTGTGTAATTGGTCTTACCGAGATTACGTTATGCCCTAACCCTAACCATATCGGTCCTACCGAGTTGCATGTCGGTCCCACCGAAAATCCTAACGGTCACTAGGTTTACTAAATCGGCCCGATCTAGTTTGTTGATTCGGTCCCACCGAGTTTGGTAAATTGAGTGTAACGGTTAGATTTTGTGTGGAGGCTATATATACCCCTCCACCTCCTCTTCATTCGTGGAGAGAGCCATCAGAACAAACCTACACTTCCAACTTACCATTTCTGAGAGAGAACTACCTACTCATGTGTTGAGGCCAAGATATTCCATTCCTACCATATGAATCTTGATCTCTAGCCTTCCCCAAGTTGCTTTCCACTCAAATCTTCTTTCCACCAGATCCAAAACCTATGAGAGAGAGTTGAGTGTTGGGGAGACTATCATTTGAAGCAAAAGAGCAAGGAGTTCATCATCAACGCACCATTTGTTACTTCTTGGAGAGTGGTGTCTCCTAGATTGGCTAGGTGTCACTTGGGAGCCTCTGACAAGATTGTGGAGTTGAACCAAGGAGTTTGTATGGGCAAGGAGATCGCCTACTTCGTGAAGATCTACCGCTAGTGAGGCAAGTCCTTCATGGGCGACGGCCATGGTGGGATAGACAAGGTTGCTTCTTCGTGGACCCTTCGTGGGTGGAGCCCTCCATGGACTCGCGCAACCGTTACCCTTCGTGGGTTGAAGTCTCCATCAACGTGGATGTACGATAGCACCACCTATCGGAACCACGCCAAAAACATCTGTGTCTCCAATTGCGTTTGAATCCTCCAAACCCTTCCCTTTACTTTCTTGCAAGTTGCATGCTTTAATTTCCGCTGCTCATTAACTCTTTGCACGCTTGCTTGAATTGTGTGATGATTGCTTGACTTGTCCTAAAATAGCTAAAATCTGCCAAACTCTAAAATTGGGAAAAGGTTAAGTTTTTAATTGGTCAAGTAGTCTAATCACCCCCCCTCTAGACATACTTCAAGGTCCTACACCATGCCCTCGGCGTCCTCCTCCATGGCTCCGCCGCCTCCCGAATATTCGGCCTAAGATGTTGGCACGGGCGAATCTTGAGTCAGAACCTAGGGTTTCAGTGAGGGTTTCGGCCAATCAAACATGATGGGACGGAGCAAGCGGGGGATGGGAACTGAAAAGGGCTGGTGGTGTCTACCTTGTCGCCCGTGAAGCCTTGTCCGCCATAGTTCGCCGCCTCCGCCGAGCAAGCGTCAGGGTGGAGACGGAGGGAGGGAGCTCGTTGGAGGGACTATTCCACGAGCGATTGTTTTTCTGGGACAGGGCGGTCACCTACAGCCCGTAAGGTCGATTATGTGTAATATGGGCTTTACTATGGGGTGGTCCGATTCGGGTTGTATAGAATGTCAAATGGCGAAGTGTGCTTGGGCCCATGGTTGATGAGGAATTACTCCAGAGAGCGTATGGTAACGATATCTTTCAAAGCCCACAAGGTACCCATTGTTTCATCAAAATAGATTTATATACCCTAAAAAATCAAAATAGATTTATATTGTCTCAATAAAATCAAAATAGATTTATTGACGAGCTTGAGATGGTCAAAGGGAGTGCCGGCATCAGCGGCGAAGGGGTTGTCATCCACCCTAGTGGCTACAACGCAACACCCAAAGCCACCCCCCCGACGGGCTATGCAAAGATACACGTTGATGCTGGTGTCCAAAAGGGAGTGGGAAGAACGGCAACGGCAGTGTGTAGAGATACAAATGGAACATTCCTGGGAAGTAATGATCTTGTCATTGGAGGAGTGGACGACCCATCGATATTGGAGTCCATTGCGTGCAGGGAGGCACTACCACTGGCTGAAGATCTTCACCTCCATCATTTTACCATTGCTTCTGACGCTAAATAGGTCATTGGGGACATCCAGAAAGGTGGGCGAGGAAATAATGGATCAATTATTAGCGAGATCAAGCTACACGCATTGTCTTTTAACTACATTTTTAATTTTGAAGGTCGTTGAGGGAGTCCTAGACTAGGGGGTGTCCGGATAGCCGGACTATCATTATCGGCCGGACTCCAAGACTATGAAGATACAAGATTGAAGACTTCGTCCCGTGTCCGGATGGGACTTTCCTTGGCGTGGAAGGCAAGCTTGGCAATACGGATATGTAGATCTCCTACCACTGTAACCGACTCTGTGTAACCCTAGCCCTCTCCGGTGTCTATATAAACCGGAGGGTTTTAGTCTGTAGGACGAACAACCATTACAACAATCATACCATAGGCTAGCTTCTAGGGTTTAGCCTCCTTGATCTCGTGCTAGATCCACTCTTGTACTACCCATATCATCAATATCAATCAAGCAGGAGTAGGGTTTTACCTCCATCGAGAGGGCCCGAACCTGGGTAAAAACATCGTGTCCCTTGTCTCCTGTTACCATCCGCCTAGACGCACAGTTCGGGACCCCCTACCCGAGATCCGTCGGTTTTGACACCGACATTGGTGCTTTCATTGAGAGTTCCTCTGTGTCGTCACTGATAGGCTTGATGGCTCCTTCGATCATCAACAATGACGCAGTCCAGGGTCAGACTTTTCTCCCCGGACAGATCTTCGTATTCGGCGGCTTTGCACTGCGGGCCAATTCGCTTGGCCATCTGGAGCAGATCGAAAGCTACGCCCCTCGCCGTCAGGTCAGATTTGGAAGTCTAAACTTCACGGCTGACATCCGCGGATAGTTGATCTTCGACGGATTCAAGCCACAGCCGAGCGCGCCGCACTGTCACGATGGGCATGATTTAGCTCTGTTGGTGGACAGTGCCCTGGAGGCCGCACATGAGTCCGCTCCGACCCTTAGTTCGGAGCCGACCGCCCAGATCGAGGACGGGTGGCTAGACACCGCCTCAGGGGCTGCAACCTCTACGGCGATGGAGCCGAATACTGACTTTGTCCCTTGTAAAGCTCGTGACTCCGAGGTGCCGGACTCCTCGCCGGGCTCCGAACCTCCTGCGCCCCTACCAATCGAATCCGATCGGGCGCCGATCATGGAGTTCACCGCCGCGGACATCTTTCAGCACTCACCCTTTGGCGACATCCTGAATTCACTAAAGTATCTCTCGTTATCAAGAGAGCCCTGGCCGGACTGCGGTCAGGACGGTTGGGATGCGGACGACAAAGAAATTCAAAGCCCACCCACCACCCACTTTATAGCAACTGTCGACGATCTAACCGACATGCTAGACTTCGACTCCGAAGACATCAACGGTATGAACGACGATGCCGGAGACGACCAAGAACCAGCGCCTACTGGGCACTGGAAAGCCACCTCAACTCATGACATATACATGGTGGACACACCAAAAGGAAGCGATAGCGAGGAACAACGGGACGCGTCGAAGGATAATTCCCCCGAAAAACAACCAAAACGGCGACGCAAGCGCCGCCCAAAGTCCCGCCTCGATAACAACAGCACCCATAATGACCCAGCCATAGAGCAGGGAAAACCAGTGGACGACGAACATGCAACGAAGCAACCATCCGAACACACTACTAGGGAAAAGCCAATACACAGAATCTTAGCAGCAGCACGGTTCAAAATAGAGTGCTGCTGCTAAGTAGTTGTAGCGCGTGTTACGTAAACTCGCTGCTGATAAAGATTTAGCAGTAGCGCGCTCGACCAGAAACGCGCTGCTACAAATATCGACCGGCGGTGTTCCCCCAACTCTAAGTAGCAGTAGCGCGGTCGCAATAACAGCGCTACTGCTAAGTACGTAGTAGTAGCGCGCTTTCCTCGAGATCGCTGCTGGTAAGTTTCAAATTGCCACAATTTTCTGTCCCAGTTAGCAGTAGCGCCTTACCGCAAAGCGCGCTGCTGCTAAGTACTTAGCAACAGCGCGTTTTCTCTCCTGCGCTACTGCTAACCCCACCAACCCCCAACCCGTCCCTCCCCTCCCCCTTCCTTTTTTCCCTTCCCCCTACCTCCCCCTCTCCTCTCTTCCCTCCACCACATGCTCCCACTCTCACTCTTCTTCTTCTCAATACTTCTCCCC
>NC_041383.1:180576245-180580904 GCF_002162155.2 Triticum dicoccoides
CCCTACCTCCCCCTATCCTCTCTTCCCTCCACCACATGCTCCCACTCTCACTCTTCTTCTTCTCAATACTTCTCCCCCATTACTCTCTCTCTTCTCTATCCACCTTCTCTCTCTTCATTACTCCTACATAACTACACCACCTCCATTAATGCATCTCCTTTCTCTTTTTCCTTCCCCCTCCACTAGTTGAAGTTGTCTCCTTCCAAATTAGGTAGCTAGGTAGATGTAGGATTTAGTTAAGTGACCTATTTGCCCCCTAACTAAATCTATCTTTGTCAAGAAGAGCTTTGTGCACTTTTGATCTCCCTACAACATCATCTCCGGCCATCAAGATAGAGGTGATGAAAATTTCATGCTTTTGCAAAATGGAAATGTGTTTATGTGTGTGTGATATGTTTGTGGAAATTGTGTGTGTGGCATGAGTTGATGCCGCCAAATTGTGCTTTTGAGTTGCCTATGTTTTGCCGAAATGTCGATTTATTTCCGTTTCGGCGAATTCCGGGCAAACTCTAGATCCATATATGTCCTATTTTTAGGGAAGGTCATGCCAAATTTTTTTATGACTTTGATGCATGCATGCACTTTTACAATCAATTTTTTTATTATTACCGTGCAGAGTTGACGATGGTCAGTGGAACGATGGTGGACAGGTGGTTGCGGTCGGCGGTGCAAGACATGAAAGAAAATAACCATACAGAGGTTTTATGTCCGTGTCGAAAATGCAAAGGAATAGTTTGGCTCGACCCCCATGATGATGGTCGTGTCGAAGCGCACCTGCTCATGACTGGTTTCATGGATGGCTATACTCGGTGGATAATTGAAGATGAGGATGACGATGTTGAGGATGCCGACGGGGCAGGCAATGATGACACGGGGCAAGACGAAGAGATGATCGATAATGGCGGCGGGGAAGAGGCCGGACATGGCGGCGGAGAAGGGCCCGGACATGGCGGCGGAGAGAACGACGTGGACTCCACGCAGCAGAGTTCGTCGGTACTAAGTTCAATTGTGCGGGACCCTCATGTTCAAGCATTGCTTCGCAAGGAGACGAGTACTGAGAGAGCTGCTTCTAGAGAGGAGGCTAAGCTGGAGCAACTGGTGGTAGACTCGAACACTCCATTGTATGATGGTTGCAATCCTGAGGTGACCCGATTGAGTTTCACGCTCCAACTCCTGAAGACGAAGGCTAAAAACAAATGGACCAACACTAGCCTCGATGAGCATCTCAAGTACCTAAAGGATGTTCTTCCCGCGGGTAATCTATGTCCTACTAGTGTTGATGAGGCCAAGAAGATCGTGTGCCCTCTTGATCTGCCACACGTTAGATACCATGCATGCATCAACGATTGCATAATTTATCGTAAGGAGGACGCGGAAAAAACAAGCTGTCCAGTGTGCAATGCTTCTCGATACAAGAAGGCCGGGAAGAAATGTCCCCAGAAAGTTGTATGGTACTTACCGATCACTCCCCGTCTCCAGAGGTATTTTGTAGATCCCAAGGAAGCAAAGCTAACGCGCTGGCACGCGGAGAGGAAGAAGCCCGACGATGGAGATGATCCGAAGCTGAGACACGTGAAGGATGGAAGCCAGTGGAGAGCGTTGAACAACTTCTATTGGTATTTTGAATGTGATGCAAGGAACATCGTGCTCGGTGCGTGTACCGATGGCATGAATCCGTTTGGCAACCAGAACACCAACCATAGTACATGGCCCGTGTTTGTATGGATGTACAACCTCCCCCCTGGTTGTGCATGAAATCGAAGTACATTCACATGAGCATGCTTATTCAAGGGCCTAAACAACTAGGAAATAATATTAATTTGTATCTGGGGCTACTTCAAGAGGAGTTAGACACGTTATGGAAAACACCGGCCAAGACATGGGACGCCAGCAAAGGTGAGTATTTCAACATGAGAGCCGCGCTGATCATGACAGTGCAGGACTATCTCGGTTACGGATATGTGGCAGGCCAGGTGTGCCATGGATATTGCGGATGCACGCGGTGCATGGATGATACAACGTCTCAGCAGCTAACGTCAAGGAAAGATGGCGGGTCTGGGAAAATCGTGTACATGGGGCATCGAAGATGGCTTGAACAGGACGACCCGTGGAGAAACCATGGAGATCTATTCAATGGTCACGCTGAGCATCGAGGACCTCCACGTAAGCGGAGCGGTGCCGAAATCGATGAGCTGTTGAAAAACTGGAATGAGTGCCCCGCGCCGGGAAAGACTATGAGAAAGGTGCCGGAGCCGCTACTGAAGGTATGGAAGACGAGGTCTGTGTTCTGGGACTTGGAGTACTGGCACAAACTCGATACACCTCATTGCCTTGATCAAATGCATATCTGTAAGAATGTCCTTGAGAGCTTGCTCGCAACACTGATGAACATGCCGGATAAGACCAAGGATGGGCCGAAGGCAAGAAAAGACTTGCAAGATTTGAAAATCAGGGAAGATCTGCACATGCCGCCCCGTAAAATGTCAGACGAGACAGAGACGGAGACAGAGGCACGGGAGAAGAAGGGCAAGAAATTAAAGAAAGAGGATTATTGCCCCCCCCCTCTTGCTTCACCTTAAGTCAGGTTGAGATCAATCAATTCTTTATGTGCCTTACCGGAGTGAAAGTTAGTTCCGGTTATTGTGGCAAGATAAGTAGATATCTAGACACGGACAAGAAAAGGTTCAGCGGGATGAAGTCTCATGACTGTCATGTGATGATGACGTAGATACTACCTGTTGCCCTTAGAGGGATAATGGACAAGCACGTCTGTGACACGCTTATTGGTCTCTGCAACTTTTTTGACGTCATCTCTCGAAAGTCGATCAGTGTGAAGCAGCTCCAAAGGCAACAGGAAGAGATCGTTGTGATACTGAATGAGCGCTAGATGTACTTCCCGCCCGCGTTCTTCGACGTGATGGTGCATCTATGTGTCCATATTGTGGATGACATAATAGACCTGGGGCCGTCATTCCTGCACAACATGATGTTGTTTGAGAGGATGAATGGGATCATCAAAGGATTTGTTCGTAACATGTCCCGTCCGGATGGAAGCATCGTCCAGGGCTATTTGGCACAAGAGTGCATCTCTTTCTGTGAGAATTTTCTATATGGCGCAGACCAGCCGCCTGGTGTTAGTGTTGGTTTGCCCGTTAACAAGCACGATGGGAGGCTCGAAGGAGATGGTCACTGCAACGGTCGCAGGGAACTGCACGTGGCATACTCAGATCGACGCAGCGACTTTGACAGAGCAAACTTGGTAGTGCTACAACACCTAGATGAGGTAGATCCTTTCGTGGCACTGCACAAAGAAATTATCGCAAAGAAGTATCGTGACCGGGGGGTATGCAGGACGGATGCCGAAGTTACTAGAGAGCACAACTCCACTTTCCTGCATTGGTTCAAAGAGCATATTATTGCTAATCCCCCGGAGGAGGGCTCTAAGGACGGATTGCTCATATACGCCTTAGCACATGGCCCCTCGCCCAACCTCGTAACCTATCAGGCATATGATATCAACGGATACACGTTCTACACGGAGGCAAAAGATATGGACAGTGATGATCAGAACTCAAGGGTGACGATGGAATGCATGACCGGCAGCGACAACGGCACAACTGAACGATTTTATGGAAGGGTCGAGGAGATCTGGGAGCTTGACTACTCTGGACTGCACAACACGACGATGTTCCGTGTCAGATGGGCTAAGAATGTCGAAAGAGAAAGCCAGATGTTCACTACCATGACTATACCCGACGCCAAGAGCGCTACCGTGAACGCTATCGCAAAAAACGAGCCATGGGTACACGCTAAGCACGTGACACAATGCTTCTTCATAACTGACCCGCGCAATCCCAGCCGTGTTGTCGTGAGGAGAGGCAAAAGGAACATCATTGGAATGGATGGAGTCGCCAACGAGGAAGACTATGATCAGTACGGCAACCCAATGAGGGAAGATGATGATGATGATGAAGTATACGTCAAAAGAAGAATCAATACTACATTACCTAAGAAAAATCGTACTCCATGGAAAAGGCAAAGTCACAATGAGGGGCTCAATTATTCTTCGACGAACAAGAAGGGAAAGAAGCTGACTCAAAAACGAAAACGCCAGCACTGAGGAAACGTATGTTATGGGTCCAATGATGTGTAATATATATATGTTCCTATTTTGTATACACACTTAGCCATTATTATGCATGGGTCCAATGATGTGTAATATATATGTTCCTATTTTGCATACATATTTAACCGTCAAATGATGCAATATATATCGCCCTCCCTTCGTTCACTGCCCTCGGGAAATAAAAGTGGGATAAAATAAAGGAAAAGAAAAGGGAAAAGTGGCAGTAGCGACGGCAGTAGCAGCGCGTTTCTACAAAACCGCTGTAGCTAGATCTTAGTAGTAGCGAGTTTCTCATAAACCGCTGCAGCTATAGATCATAGTAGTAGCGCGTTTCTCTGAAACCGCTGCAGCTACAGAATATAGTAGCAGCGCGTTTTTACATAACGCGTTACTGCTACGTCCACTTAACCCAAAATTCGCACTCGCCCAGCTTCATCCCGCCATTTCCCCCCAAATCCCCACTCTCTCTCCCCCGTCGCTCCGCCGCGCCCGACCCGGCCCCGGCGCTCGCCCCCGACTCCGCCGGCGCCGGC
>NC_041383.1:180581478-180584124 GCF_002162155.2 Triticum dicoccoides
TGTAAACCCCCCCCCCCTCTGCTAGGGTTCTTCATGTTAATTAATTAGGTTATCTATTTAGTTATGAATTTAGCTAGGTTTCAAAATTAGCTAAATTTATATGGAAATTTGAACTGGACATGTGATATGTGCATATGTCATGTTTTGGACATGTCATGTTTGGAAAATGATCCGAGTGGCCTATGTTACGCCGGAATGTTGATTCATTTCCGTTTCGGTGAATTTCAGGCGCTCGATATGTCCATTTTTAGCAAAGGTCATGCCGAAATTTCCCGTGAATAAAGGCATGATTTGTGCTACATAGTTGGCATATCGAGTGCTGGCACATAGATTTCTTTTTATGTCATTTCTCATTTATTCATACTTTTAGAAATAAATGAGGCCACTTAATCATAGGAAACATGTCGAACAACGAAGAAACTGGGCCTTCTGACCAAGATGCAGACGAGATGGATTATGAGGGTGAACAAGAGTACCTTGACTATTTGACTGCTAAGCAAGGTTTGTAGGTCGGCCTCGATGATTGTACTGACGCCGACATCGACACCGACGGCGCCGGCACCGACGGCGCCGGCACCGATGGCGGCGCCGAGACCGGTGGGAAAGGTACTGGCGGGGAAGGTACCGGCCCCGATGCCGATACCGAAAAGAGGAAGCATAAGAAGCAGAGGATACGAAACCTAATAAACTAGGGATTGGACGACTTGTGATCACAAAGATGGCACCTGGCAAGTTTGAGCCGTTAGAGACGGAAGAACCTCGCAAGTGCTATGGGAACCAAGTAGGATGCATCCTATGGGAATGCACGAGCATCAACGACGATGACTTAAGGAGTAAAGAACATTTGACGCAGTTGCTCCTAACGAAGTTGCACAAGAGATTCAAGTTCCCCGACCGGGATGATAACATAGAACAATCGTGGGATGATCCAAAGATGAAAAAGATTAACAATCACGCCATGGGCATGTTCAGCAATGATTTGGCCTCCTGGAAAGGGAGGGTGAAACGAGCTATTGAGGCTGATGAACCCCTGTCCAAGATTCTGGAGGAAAATCTGACACTTACGGAAGAGGAGTTCGAAAAGTTCAAGGACACTTGCGCTACCGAGGCAGCCAAGGCTAAGGCTGCGAAATTCAAAAGCCTTCAGCAAAGGAACACGGGGAAGCATCGCCTCGGAAGCCGTGGCTTCCTCGGTAAAAGGCCCATATGGGATAAGGAGGACGCGGAACATGAAGCCGCGGGTCTCCCATACCCCTTCGCGAAGTTCACCAACCCCTTGGAGCATGACTTCATCAGGGCCCGCTACAAGTGGGACAAGGAGAAAAAGGTTTTTTACACGGACAAGATCACGAGGAAATTGATTAGACTACTAGAGAAGCAACACCGGCTTGCAGCCGAAAGCCCTACTTCTCCGATGAGGCCCAAGTGGGACACCCCTCTCAACCGGGCCTTGAACGAACTTAAGGGACTCCCGTTGGACCAGCGGCCGCAATATGGTCGTGTGCACGGCGCTGGAGACGGCGCCACGTGGAAGGTGTTTTACAACGACGGCCCGGAGGCCAAGAAGCAGAAAAAGAAGTTTAGACAGGCGGACATCGATGCAAAGGTGAAGCTTGCGGTCGAGAAAAAAGCAGCTGAGGATGCGAAAAAAGCAGCTGAGGACAAATATGAGTTGCTACAGCATGCAGTCCATGCAGCTGTAACTGCCTGCAGAAATGATTTTGCTACTAACTTGGTTCCAGTTATCATCAACTGGGCGAAGGAAAATCCAGACAAGACGGTACATGATTTCCCGATGCCTAGTTTCGTCGCGAGCAACTCCATGAACAACAACTCCATCGCACCATCACTTGCTCAAGCAACCGGGCCTCCTCTCGCAGCCGCTCCCGCTCATAGCAGCTGTCACGACCGGTTTTCCAATAAAAATATTTATTGAAAAGCCAATCTTTTAAGTCCAGTATGAGAGAAATCCTCTACACTGGCAGACAATTCTTGATACAATAAGCCAGTAGCATAAAATATATTACAGGGTCGAACTACGGCTGCTCAACCAAATTATTACAAGCACGCCAATAATCATACATAATGGCGGACAGAACACAGTGGTGTGGAGACATACTACTGACTTAAGGATAGGCTGGTGGTGGAAAAACACAGCGGGGAGAGAAATACAAGACTCCACGTCTGTCATCTCATCGAGCGTCGAGGAGAGGCTCGATGAATTTATTTGGTAGCGGAAGCGGATATAAAACAGTGGCCAAATCCAGGGTCGCACAAGACTGACTGGGACTCCTCTAAGTGTCGGGCTCGCTATCGAACTCTTCATCCATGAGATCGCCTTCGTCAGCATCTGGCCAAATCAACAAGCCAGTGAGTACTTTGAAAGTACTCGCAAGACAGTTCGGACGTAAGATATAACAAATGCATGCATGGATGCAACATGATTAATTCCTTAATGCACAATAAATAAAACTGGCATAACGGGTAAGTAAAAAGGGAAAACGGCGGTAGTCCGCCTGAAATTCCACAGAACATAAATAAGGACCGATCGGGTGTCTGAAGCGATGCCTCGAAAGGTGAACAAATAAAAATAAGGAAAATGATGCCACAGTCGGGCATCTTAGCGACACCACATAAAGGGCTTTT
>NC_041383.1:180584736-180594691 GCF_002162155.2 Triticum dicoccoides
AATGCCACAGTCGGACGTCTGAACGACATCGCAGAAAGGGCTTTAAAAGAAATGCCACAGTCGGACGTCTGAGCGACATCACATAAAGGGCTTTAAAAGAAATGCCACAGTCGGACGTCTGAGCGACATCGCAGAAAGGGCTTTAAAAAGAAATGCCACAGTCGGACGTCTGAGCGACATCGCAGAAAGGGCTTTAAAAAGGAATGCCACAGTCGGACGTCTGAGCGACATCACAAAAAGGGCTTTTATTCACAAGTAAATAATACTCATAATAAATATTCAATTCATGAAAACAAATGGGTTAGTCCATCCACAGGAGTGATCATTTAACCGGACTTAGCACTCATGCGATTCACCGGAGTCTCTGTCATCAAAGCTGACAATTGATTAGGATAAGAAGGAACGAAACTTGACATGGAAGAGATGATTTGGAGGAATATATGACTCTGCAGAGTTTGTACAAAAATTTTCCCACAGTCAACGGATTTCCGTAGTCACGAAGGACTAGTTCCGTTTACGGTATTTCAGAAGAAAACACAGCTAACCGGTACACACCCATCCTACCTCTCGATGCTAGGAATCACCCTAGTCATCGTCCAAGAAAAACTTTTGAGACGGGGAGATCACAATCTCGAATAGCATGGGATCAAATTTATATACGCGCGCTCTAAGGGGTGCCCCCCTCTCGGTCCCAACCGGAAACACCCATGCCCCCTGACCGGATGACTGGCTTTAATCCAGGGCCATGGAACCATCATCACGGCCTCTCCTCTTTGGTGTGTACCATGAAAGCGGTTTGGAACTTACTAAACCATATTCCTTGCGGAAAACATGTGGTAGTACAAGGAAGGAAATGATAGGTACTGGACCGATATGGTTTGACACTGAAGTCACATAGTCTGGCGTAAGACTGGCATGCTACAACACTGCCGTCGTACCCATCCTCATGCCAACACATGGCCATTCATATTCACATTCATCCACGTATGGATCATCGAACTCACTTACCTCATTATCACATAAAATAACGTTCATCGGTATACTCACCGGCATGCCATGAAACTAAATAAATGCAAAACATGCCAAGACACTCATCATATCAAAAGTTCAAACATGCTTGCCTGGTACAGAGTAGTCGGAGCCTAGCTCGGTGAAGTTCGCGGCTCCGTCACCTCCTTCGGTATCTACGTTTAAAGAAGATATATGCGCTAACGTAAATACCAAGGAGAGCACACAAGTTAAACCAAATATTTTTCAAATAAACCTGATAAAAAACTAGACAAAATTTTAAAGAGAACAGAAAAAGAATCAATCAAAAATACTTTTCTGATTAAAAGTTATAAGGGTTTTTGTCCAGGGACTTATCTGTAATGAAACAGAAGATTTCCAGGGGCTAGTTTATAAAAGCAGAAAACGCTTCGGTAGCGATTACGCCAGCCCGAAGAGAAAACGTATTTGGCAGAAGGCGTTTTCAGATAACGCTTCGTTTAGAAAGGACAGAGAGGCTGACAGCGGGTCCCACTTGTCATGTTTAAATTTTCAAATGGGAGGGTCGAGGCTCGTCGGCGCCCGAGAGCTGCTGTGGTCGCCGGCGGCGATCCACGGCGAGGCATGGGGATCAGAGGTTACCAATGTGCTCACCGTGTCCTTCCGCAACGGTGGGTGGTGGTGTTGGTCGCCGGTGAGCAGCACGTCGACGGCGGTCTCAACTCCGGCGGACGGTGGTTCGGGCGTGGATGGAGCTCGTCGGAGAGGGCTGCAAAGATTAAATTGAGGTGGGGGTTAGACTACTGGGTGCAAGAGAGGGCTACGGACGAGGTTTGGGCGCCGGAGGTGGCCTCACCGAAGTGAATCGAGCTGGAGGCCGAGGCGGGGCGAGGCGGCCGGAGCTGGGGCAGGAGACCTCCTCGAGGTCCCCCTAGTGGCCTGGCGGGGTGTTGGTGAGTAGTGGAGGTGCTGCGTGCACGAGAGTGAGTTCGGGACTCCTTTATATAGGCGGTCCGAGGCGGTTGCCGTGAACGAGGATCACCGGCGAGCGATTACGGTGGCGTAGTGCTCGGTCGGGGTGGTTAGGGGGTCGAGCATCATCACGGAGGTCCAACGGGTCCGTTTTTGTGTTGAACTGGCCGGGGTTTGGGTGTTAAGGGCGAGCTCGACGGAACGGTGATGGTGCGGGCCCGTCGGCGGCGGAGAGCGCGTTCCGTGCTTGCCGACCACGGTGGCTGTGCTACGGGCGTGCGCTGGCGTGCATGAGGCCACGCGGAGAGCCAGGGAGCGATGGGCGGCGCGGAACGGCGTTCTGCTGTGGTGTGCCTCCTGTCGGCCGCCACGGGAGGTCCCGACGCCGCAGAAGACGTCGGCGAGGGCGAGCCAGCGCGCTACCGACGCCAGGAAGGCTCCACGCACGCGTGTGCAGCTTCGGACAAGAGGAAGAGGCAGCGAGGAACGTGCCAAGGGCACTGTGGCCGTGTGACTGAAACTGACAGACTGAAGATGACACTGAAAACTGAATTTTCTGAACTATGAACAGTAACAGTGCCCACCAGGTGTTCGACCGAATGAAATTGGCCTCTGGTGATTTTTCCTTGAGCTGATTTTTGGTGGAGTGGCTTCTCCTTGCTCAAATAGGCTGCCTGAATTTTGGTGGAATTTTTGGAGGAGTGTAGATATGAATTTCACCAAATTTGGCAAATCTGGTCCAAACTTGCAGAGACTGAATTTTGAAAAATTTGAAAAGAGGAGGAGTGGATCAAGATGGTTCTGGGTTGTGGGTTCAAAGGACAATCCAGGAGAATTGGTTTGAGGTCAAAACTCAAATGCAATAGGGCACTTGCTTTGAAAATCTCTCAGGCTCCAAATAATTTTCAGAATTGAATTGAGGGAAAAATAATTGGAATAAAAATCCAAAACCAGTTTGGATTAGTTGGGACAGAGAATTTAGGTTGATCACAAGTTGTAGGGGAGGTTTTGGAGGGGTTTTACCACATGGGCAAGAATGCCAAGTCATGGTGGTTCCAAGATATGAAAATCCCAAATTTCATGGAGTTTCTTTTTTTTTTAAAAAGAAAAAAAAATTAAACTCCCAAAAAAAAATTTGAGAGAGAACCAACAGAGAAGAAGTTTCAAAAGGTCAAACACCAAAGTTTGAAGCCAGAATAAAAACCTTGCCAAAGAAAAGAAAGTCTCTTAAGAGGAAGGTTTTCTGGAAAATTTTAAATGGCCTCTTTTCAAAAACCACAAAGTTTTTGCTGAAAACCAAAGTAAAAATTTTGGAGTGTCACAACACCTACCCCCTAAGGAAAAATCTCGTCCCCGAGATTTCAGCTGATCCTTAAATAAGTGTGGATGCTCTGTCCGAAGAAAATCCTCACTTCCCAGGTTGCTTCACTGTCGGTGTGATTGCTCCACTGGACTTTGAAAAACTTGATGGTTTTCTGTCGGGTCCTCCTTTCAGACTCCTCTAATATTCTTATGGGACGTTCTCGATAAGTGAGGTCTGGCTGTATGTCAATGTTCTCATGAGATACTTGTTTCTCTGGGTTGCTTACGCACTTCCTTAATTGAGAGACGTGGAACACGTCGTGAATGTCGGACAAGTCTTCGGGTAAGTCTAGCTGGTAGGCTACAGTGCCTCTTCGTGCCACTATGCAAAATGGTCCAATGAATCTTGGTGCTAATTTTCCTTTAATCTTAAACCGTTGCAATCCTCTCATCGGGGATACTCTTAAGTATACGAATTCACCGGGTTCGAAGCTGACCCTACGATGTTTCTGATCATAATAACTTTTCTGTCGACTTTGAGCGGCCTTAAGTCAGTCCCTGATTAGCTTGACTTTTTCCTCGGCTTCTCTGAGCATATCTGGTCCGAAGATGCGGCTGTCTCCTGTCTCTGACCAATTTAACGGGGTACGACATCTCCTTCCGTATAGGGCTTCGAAAGGAGCCATTTGCAGGCTGGCCTGGTAACTGTTGTTGTATGCGAACTCGGCATATGGCAGGCTGTCCTCCCAACTGGTTCCATAGGTGAGGACACATGCTCTCAGCATGTCTTCTAAAACTTGGTTTACGCGTTCTGTTTGTCCATCAGTCTGAGGATGGTATGCGGTACTGAAGGCTAGTTGGGTTCCCAGAGCCTGTTGTAATTGCTCCCAAAATCTTGAGACGAACTGAGTGCCTCTGTCAGAAATTATAGTCTTCGGGACACCGTGCAGACAGACTATGCGGGAAAGATAAATCCTGGCAAGCCTCTGAGTGGTGTAGGTTGTCTTTACTGGAATAAAGTGTGCTAGTTTGGTCAACCTGTCAGTGATGACCCATATGGCATCATTCCCGTGTCGTGACTGAGGTAATCCGACAATAAAATCCATCCCTATTTCATCCCATTTCCACTCAGGTATTTTGTTAGGTTGCAGTAGTCCGGCTGGTCTCTGATGTTCAGCTTTTATGCGTTGACACGAGTCGCAGCATGCAATGAAAGCGGCTATGTCCCTCTTCATACCGTGCCACCAAAATCTTTCCTGAATATCCTTATACATTTTGGTTCCTCCAGGGTGGATCGTATGTGGAGTGGTGTGTGCTTCAGTTAAAACTTGCTGTTTAAGGTCTTCTATGTTTGGCACGCATAGCCTTTCTCCGTACCATAATATTCCTTCATTGTCTATGACGAATTCCGAGGCCTTGCCCATACTCAACTTCCTTTTAATTCCTTCAATGCTGGGGTGACCGGACTGAGCCTCTTTAATTTTCTCCACAAGGTGTGGTTGTATTTCCAAGTTTGATATGGTGCCTTCTGCTACCATTATCAAGTTGAGCTTGACAAATTCTTGATGGAATTCGGGCCTCAAGCTGTGCAGATAGTTCCCGTCGGAGCTGGGGTTCCGACTCAGGGCATCGGCCACTATGTTTGCTTTCCCTGGATGGTAATGGATACCAACATCATAATCCTTTACCAATTCTAACCAGCGGCGTTGCCGTAAATTTAGTTCTGGCTGCGTAAAAATGTATTTGAGGCTTTTGTGATCCGTATATATTTCACATCGATTCCCAAGTAGAAAATGCCTCCATTCCTTGAGTGCATGAATAACTGCTGCCATTTCTAAATCATGAGTGGGATAATTTTCCTCGTGTTTGCGAAGATGCCTTGAAGCGTAGGCGACAACCTTGCCTTCTTGCATCAACACGCATCCGAGACCCTTTCTGGATGCGTCACAAAATACTTCAAAATTCTTGTGTATATCGGGTACAATTAATACTGGTGCTGTTGTTAACTTCCGCTTTAGCTCTTGGAAGCTTTTCTCGCAGGCTTCTGTCCATTCAAACTTCTTATCTTTCTTGAGTAACTGTGTCATAGGCTTGGATATGGTGGAAAATCCTTCAATAAATCTGCGGTAATACCCTGCCATTCCCAAGAAACTTCGTATGTCTGTTACGCTGGCTGGTGACTTCCAGTCAAGTACGGCCTTGACTTTCTCTGGGTCCACTGCTATACCGTCTTGAGTCAGCACGTGGCCTAGAAAACCTACTTGTCTTAGCCAAAATTCGCACTTGCTGAACTTGGCATACAATTGGTGTTTCCTTAGCTCTCCTAGTACAATCCTGAGATGTTCTGCATGCTCTTCTGGTGTTTTGGAGTATACCAGAATATCGTCGATGAATACTACGACGAATTTGTCCATAAACTTCATAAATACTTTGTTCATGAGGGAACAAAATATGCCGGGGCGTTAGTTAATCCAAATGGCATCACTGTGAACTCGTACAGTCCATATCTGGAGGTGAAGGCTGTTTTGGGGATATCTTCCGTTCGTACCTTCAATTGATGGTATCCTGACCTTAAGTCAATCTTTGAGAATACCTTGGCCTGAGCAAGTTGATCAAACAAATCATTTATCCTTGGCATCAGGTATTTGTTTTTGACTGTGACCATGTTAAGTGCTCGATAGTCGATACACAATCTCAGCGTTCCATCCTTCTTCTTGGCAAATAAAATTGGTGATCCCCAAGGTGAGGAGCTGGCCCAAATGTACCCTTTATCCAGTAATTCCTTTATCTGCTTCTTCAATTCGATCAACTCGGATGGTGCCATTCTGTATGGTTTCTTGTATATGGGGGTGGTTCCTGGTGCTAGCTCAATGCGGAATTCTATTTCTCGATCTGGTGGCATGCCTGGCAGCTCTTTAGGGAATACATCTGGAAATTCACACACTACTGGAACCTTGTTTAGCTCAGAAACGTCCACCTTATTTAATCTCGGTTGCCGAGGTCTTTTTCCTTCCTTGGCTGATACTCTTATTGTCTTCCCTTGGTGGTGTGTGAGAATCACGGTCCTGTTGAAACAGTCTATAAAACCTTTATTGGTGGTTAGCCAATCCATCCCTAGGATGACATCCAGTCCTTTATTTTCCAATACAATAAGATTTGCGTAAAACTCCAATCCTTCAAACTCAATGACCACATTCTGACAGTAATTCTGAGAAACTTGCTGAATCCCGGGGGACTTGATTATTATGGATTTCTCCAAAGGAAGCATCGAAAAATTATTTTGCAAAGCAAAACTTTTCGAGATGAAAGAGTGAGAAGCTCCAGAATCAAACAAAACCATTGCAGGTATTGTGTTGACAGGAAACGTACCGAGTACGATATCCGAAGCATTTTGTGCCTCCTCTTTGGTTACGTGGTTCAGATGACCCTTCCTGTGGTTATTGTTGGGATTGAAATTGTTTCGTTTGGGCGCTGAATTATTGCTGTCGTTGTTCGGCTTTGGGGTTGAATTCCTTGGCTTGGGGCACTGTTTGGCATAGTGCCCTTCTTCTCCACAAGCGTAACAAGTAACGCCGGGGCTATAGGTGAATTCCTTGTCCCTTGCATGAAAATTCTTGATTGGGCGTGAGACATTGGATGAGAATTTGGGTGTCCCACTCTTTTTAAAATCTATCTTGCTTCGGTGATTGCGAGTGTGGTTAGTCTGGTCCCTTTTTCGCTTGCGGATATCTTCCAGACTGCGTCTCTCATTTTCCAGAGTAATGGCCTTGTCCACCAGCGTTTTAAAATCAGGAAAAGTGTGCACGACCAGTTGGCGTTTAAGTGCAGGCGCCAGACCGTCAAGGAATTTCTCCATCTTCTTGATTTCAGTCATACGCTCCTCATTGGCGTAGCGGGATAATAGGGTAAATTGACTGTTTTAATCTGACACTGTCATGTTCCTTTGTTTGAGGTCATCAAATTCTCTCTTCTTGATTTTCATAATACTCTTAGGAATATGTGCACCACGGAAACCTTCCTTGAAATCATCCCAGGTTATGTCATTTTCGTTGGGATGCATGTGCAGAAAATTCTCCCACCACGATGCGGCTGCTCCTGTGAGATAGTGTGGAGCATATAGTACTTTCTCGAGATCTGAACACTTTGCAATAATTAATTTCCTCTCCATATCTCGAAGCCAGTCCTCGGCTTCAAGAGGCTTGTCAGTGTGAGAAAATGTTTGAGGACGTGTCTTCTGTAGCTCAGATAACTTGGAATGTTGCTGATACTGTCCATGGTGATTTCCCATGTTGATGACTTGGTTCATTATTTCACGATGTTGTTGCTGACTCTGTTCATAAAGGCGGCACATTTGTGAAAGTGCCGATTCATTTCCCGGTTGGCTTGACTGTCCCTGAGTGAACTCGTTGCTGGGTTGTGCATCATAATTTTCCTCTGATGGAATTGGCATGGAGCGAGTCCAAGGACGAGACATTTTTCACTCTGGGGATATATTTTGTAAAACCCATAAGAAAAGCGGAAAGAGTCGCAAAAAAAACAAATGCATAAAATGCATAAAGCTGGCAAATAGAATTAAATAACTCAGCTTACTTAAGAAGAATAAAACGACTTGCGCACGGAGAAGGACTGCTCATTACACATCTTACACGCGGGCGGTAATTATACAGTACATCACTCAGGATATGCGTACCTAATCCTGACATGTTATTAAGGCTAGTGCACTTCTCCCGATCCTACATGATGCGAAAACAGGCTACTTCTCCCAGCCTATGCACATATCTTACAAAGCGGTACAACACACGGCAGCTAAGCGTACTCAGGCAGAAATGTTGACGACCTCCCTTGCCCTGCCGAGGGCGAGGCGTAGCGAGGTTGGGGACTCGACCTCCTCCTCGCTAATGGGCTCCATACGTGTAGTGTTGCGCAGAGCGGGCGGAGCGGTCGCCAGGGGCGGAGCAACACGTACAGGAGTGGGCGTGAAGGTTGGGGTAGTGCGCGCTGGAGTGGGTGCAATGACTTGGTTAAATTCTTCGGTAGAAGGCAGGCGACGAGTAGGCGTAAAAGATGCTGATGACGAGAGAAAAGTCGGTGGCGGAGCGATGGGTAGGAGCTCCCTCCTGTTGGCAGCACAGCCATGGACTGAGTCCATGCGGGTAGCTACGAAGTCGTCCACCAGGTTGTCGAAGGCTGCCTCCAGGGCCCGGAGATACTCAATGAGCATCTCAAAAGCCTCGTCTCGTTCTTCTCTGGGGCAGGAGTATGCGTAGTGACAGGTGTAAGGCACATGGCACGGAAGATAACGGTAACGACGAGTCTTCATCACGGGAAGGACATCCCTGAGACTAGCTATCGCCCCGCGGGCTGCCATCTGCATAGCATGCCTCTCCATAGGCATGGCTCTTCCCACGAACCGGAAGCGGCGTAACTCACCACGCCCTCCCCTGAACTGCACCACGGCCTGGTGCATGGTCAGACTGTCGTTGACTCGGTGCTGGTAGAGTGTGAAGACTGGGCGCACGGATGGCCCCATCGCGACCTGAACGATGGAAGAAAGAAGCTTGACAAACCCATCGGGTACGTTGGCGAAGGTCTGAGACTCGCAGCTGACGTCGGCCATCTATAAAAGTAGGCAAAATTCTGCAGGGTCAGATCATAAATTTATGCTGACTGACAGAAAATGACCACCATTGCAAAAATATAAATTAGCTCTATCAGGCTAATAACCAATTAGCGATCGCACCTAGTGGCTTCCTACAGTCAGCCTGGCTCTGGTACCAAGCTTGTCACGACCGGTTTTCCAATAAAAATATTTATTGAAAAGCCAATCTTTTAAGTCCAGTATGAGAGAAATCCTCTACACTGGCAGACAATTCTTGATACAATAAGCCAGTAGCATAAAATATATTACAGGGTCGAACTACGGCTGCTCAACCAAATTATTACAAGCACGCCAATAATCATACATAATGGCGGACAGAACACAGTGGTGTGGAGACATACTACTGACTTAAGGATAGGCTGGTGGTGGAAAAACACAGCGGGGAGAGAAATACAAGACTCCACGTCTGTCATCTCATCGAGCGTCGAGGAGAGGCTCGATGAATTTATTTGGTAGCGGAAGCGGATATTAAACAGTGGCCAAATCCAGGGTCGCACAAGACTGACTGGGACTCCTCTAAGTGTCGGGCTCGCTATCGAACTCTTCATCCATGAGATCGCCTTCGTCAGCATCTGGCCAAATCAACAAGCCAGTGAGTACTTTGAAAGTACTCGCAAGACAGTTCGGACGTAAGATATAACAAATGCATGCATGGATGCAACATGATTAATTCCTTAATGCACAATAAATAAAACTGGCATAACGGGTAAGTAAAAAGGGAAAACGGCGGTAGTCCGCCTGAAATTCCACAGAACATAAATAAGGACCGATCGGGTGTCTGAAGCGACGCCTCGAAAGGTGAACAAATAAAAATAAGGAAAATGATGCCACAGTCGGGCATCTTAGCGACACCACATAAAGGGCTTTTTAAAAGAAATGCCACGGTCGGACGTCTGAGCGACATCGCAGAAAGGGCTTTAAAAGAAATGCCACAGTCGGACGTCTGAGCGACATCGCAGAAAGGGCTTTAAAAGAAATGCCACAGTCGGACGTCTGAGCGACATCGCAGAAAGGGCTTTAAAAAGAAATGCCACA
>NC_041383.1:180594774-180655267 GCF_002162155.2 Triticum dicoccoides
AATGCCACAGTCGGACGTCTGAACGACATCGCAGAAAGGGCTTTAAAAGAAATGCCACAGTCGGACGTCTGAGCGACATCACATAAAGGGCTTTAAAAGAAATGCCACAGTCGGACGTCTGAGCGACATCGCAGAAAGGGCTTTAAAAAGAAATGCCACAGTCGGACGTCTGAGCGACATCGCAGAAAGGGCTTTAAAAAGGAATGCCACAGTCGGACGTCTGAGCGACATCACAAAAAGGGCTTTTATTCACAAGTAAATAATACTCATAATAAATATTCAATTCATGAAAACAAACGGGTTAGTCCATCCACAGGAGTGATCATTTAACCGGACTTAGCACTCATGCGATTCACCGGAGTCTCTGTCATCAAAGCTGACAATTGATTGGGATAAGAAGGAACGAAACTTGACATGGAAGAGATGATTTGGAGGAATATATGACTCTGCAGAGTTTGTACAAAAATTTTCCCACAGTCAACGGATTTCCGTAGTCACGAAGGACTAGTTCCGTTTACGGTATTTCAGAAGAAAACACAGCTAACCGGTACACACCCATCCTACCTCTCGATGCTAGGAATCACCCTAGTCATCGTCCAAGAAAAACTTTTGAGACGGGGAGATCACAATCTCGAATAGCATGGGATCAAATTTATATACGCGCGCTCTAAGGGGTGCCCCCCTCTCGGTCCCAACCGGAAACACCCATGCCCCCTGACCGGATGACTGGCTTTAATCCAGGGCCATGGAACCATCATCACGGCCTCTCCTCTTTGGTGTGTACCATGAAAGCGGTTTGGAACTTACTAAACCATATTCCTTGCGGAAAACATGTGGTAGTACAAGGAAGGAAATGGTAGGTACTGGACCGATATGGTTTGACACTGAAGTCACATAGTCTGGCGTAAGACTGGCATGCTACAACACTGCCGTCGTACCCATCCTCATGCCAACACATGGCCATTCATATTCACATTCATCCACGTATGGATCATCGAACTCACTTACCTCATTATCACATAAAATAACGTTCATCGGTATACTCACCGGCATGCCATGAAACTAACTAAATGCAAAACATGCCAAGACACTCATCATATCAAAAGTTCAAACGTGCTTGCCTGGTTCAGAGTAGTCGGAGCCTAGCTCGGTGAAGTTCGCGGCTCCGTCACCTCCTTCGGTATCTACGTTTAAAGAAGATATATGCGCTAACGTAAATACCAAGGAGAGCACAGAAGGTAAACCAAATATTTTTCAAATAAATCCGATAAAAAAACTAGACAAAATTTTAAAGAGAACAGAAAAAGAATCAATCAAAAATACTTTTCTGATTAAAAGTTATAAGGGTTTTTGTCCAGGGACTTATCTGTAATGAAACAGAAGATTTCCAGGGGCTAGTTTATAAAAGCAGAAAACGCTTCGGTAGCGATTACGCCAGCCCGAAGAGAAAACGTATTTGGCAGAAGGCGTTTTCAGATAACGCTTCGTTTAGAAAGGACAGAGAGGCTTACAGCAGGTCCCACTTGTCATGTTTAAATTTTCAAATGGGAGGGTCGAGGCTCGTCGGCGCCCGAGAGCTGCTGTGGTCGCCGGCGGCGATCCACGGCGAGGCATGGGGATCAGAGGTTACCAATGTGCTCACCGTGTCCTTCCGCAACGGTGGGTGGTGGTGTTGGTCGCCGGTGAGCAGCACGTCGACGGCGGTCTCAACTCCGGCGGACGGTGGTTCGGGCGTGGATGGAGCTCGTCGGAGAGGGCTGCAAAGATTAAATTGAGGTGGGGGTTAGACTACTGGGTGCAAGAGAGGGCTACGGACGAGGTTTGGGCGCCGGAGGTGGCCTCACCGAAGTGAATCGAGCTGGAGGCCGAGGCGGGGCGAGGCGGCCGGAGCTGGGGGAGGAGACCTCCTCGAGGTCCCCCTAGTGGCCTGGCGGGGTGTTGGTGAGTAGTGGAGGTGCTGCGTGCACGAGAGTGAGTTCGGGACCCCTTTATATAGGCGGTCCGAGGCGGTTGCCGTGAACGAGGATCACCGGCGAGCGATTACGGTGGCGCAGTGCTCGGTCGGGGTGGTTAGGGGGTCGAGCATCATCACAGAGGTCCAACGGGTCCGTTTTTGTGTTGAACTGGCCGGGGTTTGGGTGTTAAGGGCGAGCTTGACGGAACGGTGATGGTGCGGGCCCGTCGGCGGCGGAGAGCGCGTTCCGTGCTTGCCGGCCACGGTGGCTGTGCTACGGGCGTGCGCTGGCGTGCATGAGGCCACGCGGAGAGCCAGGGAGCGATGGGCGGCGCGGAACGGCGTTCTGCTGTGGTGTGCCTCCTGTCGGCCGCCACGGGAGGTCCCGACGCCGCAGAAGACGACGGCGAGGGCGAGCCAGCGCGCTATCGACGCCAGGAAGGCTCCACGCACGCGTGTGCAGCTTCGGACAAGAGGAAGAGGCGGCGAGGAACGTGCCAAGGGCACTGTGGCCGCGTGACTCAAACTGACAGACTGAAGATGACACTGAAAACTGAATTTTCTGAACTATGAACAGTAACAGTGCCCACCAGGTGTTCGACCGAATGAAATTGGCCTCTGGTGATTTTTCCTTGAGCTGAATTTTGGTGGAGTGGCTTCTCCTTGCTCAAATAGGCTGCCTGAATTTTGGTGGAATTTTTGGAGGAGTGTAGATATGAATTTCACCAAATTTGGCAAATCTGGTCCAAACTTGCAGAGACTGAATTTTGAAAAATTTGAAAAGAGGAGGAGTGGATCAAGATGGTTCTGGGTTGTGGGTTCAAAGGACAATCCAGGAGAATTGGTTTGAGGTCAAAACTCAAATGCAATAGGGCACTTGCTTTGAAAATCTCTCAGGCTCCAAATAATTTTCAGAATTGAATTGAGGGAAAAATAATTGGAATAAAAATCCAAAACCAGTTTGGATTAGTTGGGACAGAGAATTTAGGTTGATCACAAGTATATATTATTCCATTTTTGTTGCCTTTCGGTTGTTTTACACCACAGACATATGTGTTTGCAGGCGAAAGAAACCCCATGCACCATACTCTACTTGATCAAAGGCCAGAAGGTGGACGTGGGAAAGGGGATGATAATGGACCCCTCTTAACGCACATTCCACAACCAGCCGATCCCCGCTGGGCACTTCAGGGTTAGCTTGACCAATGTGAAATCGGGGCACGAGGATTTGCCTCCTCCAGTACAGCATGTGGGAGCGGACGACGAGACCCCGCCGCGGATTGGACGCTGCAAGGGTTGGGTGCTGCTATGGCCGAAGAATCTTATTCGTCTGGAACCGGCCGAGAGCACACCAATAACTACCACACATCAACAAGCATGTGCGGAGACCACCACCCCACCTACGCAATTACCAGCTCCTGTAGTAGTGCCGGGTGAGAGCGGCGGACGACATGATGAAGGGGGTGCAATAGTACTGGCTGATGTAATTTCTCCTGTAGAACAGAGAATGGATGATGAGACGGAGGTCGACCCTATGGATTACCTCAATACAAAAGCGTATGACTATGACATAGATATGATGAGTCAACCATATGACGAATCAGGCTATCAGCTTGCTAATGAGGATATGGATGATATGCCCGGGCAGGGCCGCACCATGGATTGCAAAAAGTCTCTCTTCATGAAATCCTCACAGGACACGCCTGAAGATGCCGCCTCAACACAGGCTCAACTAGCCGGGCACGAGGATCGTACAGTACTTAGCCCGGGAACACTTGGGCAGGGGTTAAGGAAGGGTCTGGAAGGTGTGCCCAAGAAAAAGGAGAGGAAGAGATCGGGGAAGGTAACTGCCTCCAAACAAGCCAGAGCACACAGCAGCCAGACGATGCATTCTGAAGAGCGTGTACCCGTGAAAGGTGCGGTCATGCTCCATCTCACGGGCGAGCCGATGCTACCGCCGAAACCGCTGGAGGCACTATCAGGGGATCTCAGGAGACTGCACGACCATGTGCTGTCGACTGAGAAAAGCCTACTAGCCTCAAAGGATCCAGGATATCCGACATACGCGGCTCGTGTGCCTGAGGAGAAGTGCTACATCAACACACGGCCCGCGGAGGTGTTCTTCCTGTGGTTTGACCATATCTTTGAGATGTTTCTAACAAGGCGGCTTGATTTTACTATCGTCCGCCTTTTTGCGCTACATATGAGCTCCGTCATGAAGAGTGAAGAAGTCTCGCAAATCTGTGTGGCGGATTCGTACTACATGCACGAGTCTTTCTTGAGTCTCGGCGACTTTGAGCGTGAAACTGCTAGGGAGTACCTCCAAAACTTCATGGTACAGAATAAGGACCGGGAAATTGTCCTTGTGCCTTATCATCCAAAGTAAGTCAGTTCTGGACAACCCTTTCGTACATTTCAATCATTCCTTCTCTCTCATATGGGGAATAATTTGAGGTGTCTTTTCCCCGCAGCAACGGGCGCGCCGTCCTTATCGTTCTTTACCCGCAAGTCTCCCACGCCGTGTATTTCGACCCTTCTAGAGACTACGAGAAAAAGGACTACACCCACATAATGAATATTCTAGATGATGCTCTCCAAGGCTTCAGCTTTAGAGGTGGCCACGTGCATATCAAGAAACAAAGGAACAAGAAGATGGGTTTCGCGCATAAAACTAACTTCTCCTGCATCCATGTCCCAAAACCAAGCAAGAAGGATGGATTCTACATCGTCCATCTCATGATTCAATTCAACACGGATCACCAAAAGCTTCGCATTAACAGTAGAAATGATGATCATATCCACAAGTGGCTAGAATCTCATGGAGAAGCGAATTATAAACTTAGAGATGACTTATTTCGCATCCAAAGTGACATTGCGACGATCATCATGAAAGAAGTCGTCGATGAGAAGGGGATGTTCCACCACGGCCCTATATCACGAACTGACGTCCGAACTCGCATAGGCATGCAACGTCTAGACCTCACGCCGTTCAAGCAGCTAGGGTTCGTCCTCGATGATATGGAAGGATGGAACTTCTAGTGATTTATGATGCCGATGATGATGATATGTGTCGGTTGAACTTGTATACTTTTTGTAGCGATGAAACTTTGTGATGTCCACGGTCCCTACCGAACTTGTGTAACGCTACTTTGTTAGTTTGCGTATGATGACCTGCGTACCTCTAGTTAATTAATTTGCATACTGTATATGTTGCATCTAGTTGCTAACCTTTCTTTTTTGGTGTTGCTCTAGTATATTTTGTTGCATATATATGATTGTACATCCTCTTCATGAACATGCATCTCTAAGAGGTACCTAGTTTCTTGATGGCGAGATGGAAATGCTATGTCGTGTACAAAGGGAAGGTTCCGGGGGTGTACAACGAGTGGCATGAGTGTCAGGCGCAAGTGAATGGGTTCACGGGCGCCAGCCATAAAGGCTTCAAAAGCAGACAAGAAGGAGAAGCTAGTTACTTGAGGTTCACGCTAGCGCGAGAGAGGACTCGTAACCGCCACCTCATGTACTGCATGGTTCCGCTCTCACTCATAGTGATAGCACTTCTTGCGTATACCTTTGTTTAGATGGATGACGTTGTTGTAGTTGCAAGTATTCGAGACTTGCATGTATTGATATTTTCGAGATGATGACAAGATATCACTTTGTGTTGGATGATGATTATGAAGAGACTATTTGTATGTACATGCTATGATTACATTTGTGGTCTCGCAGGCATTTGTATGTGTATCATGATGACATTTCTATGTGCTAAAGATTCTTCTACAAAGCCGGTTCAAATACAAAACAAATATGCCAAAAAAACTACTTAAATTAGTAGTAGCGAGTGTACAAAAGTTAGCAGCAGCGCCTCAATAGCAGTAGCGCATCCAGCCAAAGAGCGCTAGCGCTACTAGCGGTAGCGAGCTTCCCATAACCGCGCTGCTGCTACACTTGTGTAGCAGTAGCGCGGGTGCGCACGCGCTACTGCTATGAGTTAGCTGTAGCGCCGTATTAGTAGCGCGGGTACCCGCGCTACTGATACATCTAAAACCCGCGCTGCTGCTAGCCTTTTCCCTAGTAGTGACAAGATGAATCGGACAATCAACCCATCCTCGGCGAAAACAACAGTCCATACGATCTCAGGCCGGACACATCACCGGAGCATAAGAACCTTCACAAAAGGCTCGTCGCCACTGCAAGAAGTTTGAAGAAGCAGAAACAGAAGCTCAAAATAGCGGAAGACGTACTCAGAATGAGGTGGAGCAAAGTACTCAAAACCGCAGACAAATACGGCAATAGTCACCAAGCAAAGAGCTACCCGAAGCGCAAGCTGCTGCCTGAATTCGACGAGGAGGCCGTAGAGCCACCACAATCAAAAAGCAAAGAGGTCGCCTGGCCGGATAGATGACCAGATGACAGGCCAAGAGCGGCAAGCGGCGTCGCACACAAGCCGGCACATGACACACATAAAGATGCTCGCCAAAAGGATGGCCCGGTCAGGTCCATTTACGGGCCCAAAAAGAGGGCCCCAGGAAGCAACACAACACGCCGAGTGCTCGAAGATAATGGCACACCTAAATACAGGGGCGCCGCACACCCACTATGTTTCACCGATGAGGTGCTGGATCATGAATTTCCAGCGGGATTCAAGCCCGTAAACATAGAGGCATATGACGGAACAACAGACCCTGGAGTCTGGATTGAGGATTACATCCTACACATACATATGGCTAGAGGAGACGATCTCCACGCCATAAAATACCTACCCCTCAAGCTCAAAGGGCCAGCTCGGCATTGGCTCAAAAGCCTCCCAGAAAATACCATTGGAAGTTGGGAAGAGCTCGAGGATGCGTTTAGAGCAAATTTTCAGGGGACTTATGTCCGCCCTCCGGATGCAGATGATTTAAGTCACATAACTCAACAGCCCGGAGAGTCAGCGCGCAAATTCTGGAACAGGTTCCTCACCAAAAAGAACCAAATAGTCGACTGTCCGGACGCCGAAGCCTTAGCAGCTTTTAAACATAATGTCCGAGACGAATGGCTCGCCAGACACCTCGGCCAGGAAAAGCCAAGAACAATGGCCGAGCTAACGAGCCTCATGACCCGCTTTTGCGCGGGGGAAGATAGCTGGCTGGCAAGATGCAGCACCAGCGACCCGAGTACATCCGAGATCAGAGATGGAAATGGAAAATCACGACGCAAGAAAGATCAGCGCCGAAATAAAGAAAATGGCCCAACGAACACGGCGGTCAACGCCGGATTCAAAAGCTCTCGGCCGAACAACAAAACACTGCCTCTTAAGGACAACAGTGATGAGCTATCCAACCTAAACAAAATTTTGGATCGGATATGTCAAATCCACAGTACCCCCAGGAAGCCTGCAAACCACACCCACCGAGATTGTTGGGTCTTCAAGCAGTCTGGCCGACTCAACGTCGAACGCAAGGGGCTCGACACGCCAAGCAAGGACGATGACGAACCCCACCAGCAGAGCGCCGGAAAACAAAAGACTTTCCCGCAAGAAGTCAAAACAGTAAACTCACTTCATGTGATAATACAGAACAATAGTGCGGCACCCGCTAAAGTACGCGTCGCACGGTCCACCCCAGCGAAATCCCGAGATTGGATGTCAAAACCAATTACTTTCGACCACCTGGGTTATTCCAGAAGTATTCGAGACGCAGGATGGACTGGTCTGATATTGGATCCTATAATTAACGGACTACAATTTACACAAGTCCTAATGGATGGCGGCAGCGATTTAAACCTGCTATATCCGGACACAATCCGCAAGTTGGGGATAGACCCTACTAAAATTCGCCATAGCCGCACTTCCTTCAAAGGAGTGACGCCGGGCCCTTACGCCAAGTCCACTGGCTCCTTACTACTAGAAGTTGTGTTCGGTTCACCCGACAACTTCCGTCGCGAAAAGCTAATCTTCCATGTCGCCCCATTTAAAAGTAGCCATCAAGCACTATTGGGACGTGAAGCTTTCGCCCGCTTTAACACAATACCGCACTACGCATCTCTTACACTTAAAATGCCCGGTCCACGCGGCATCATCTCCTTACAAGGTCGATCAAGACCCCGGACACGGCTAGGCGAGTCCAGCACAAATAAACTAGGGGCTTCCTAGCCGCACACCCCTTCACAAGGGGCTGCGCGTATGAACAATAAGAGCCAATAAAAGCTCAACTTTATTCATTTATTCATACTCTGTTTTAAATACATTTTTTGCACGATTTCTTTTCAAACTAAGTTCCTCTCTTTTACAGATGAACATCGTGTACACCCGCCCAGGATACAGCACAACGAAGACACAGGCGCAGACGTGTAGCAGGGACCCGTCGCAAGGATTATTTTCAGATTAAGACCCTGCATAAACCTTTCTTACTGTCTCTTGTTGATTCACATCCCCCGGGTTTTCACCATAACCGATGAGGAGGCTGGCGTTTTGGCATCGGCCGCGTCAGAAATTTTTTCCTGTACCTGGACACTAGGGGCTTAGGGCATTGTTCTGCCCGTTATCATAAAGACCGAATACATTAGGGAGTGTTCGGCGTCTCGAGTTAGACCTTATATGCATCAGCTCCGAATCATGTCTTTGGTCAAATGTTGGGTTTGCCCGGCTTCTGTGTTTTGCTGCCTTACATTCCGTATCATCGGCTAACGCGGCACCAGGAGAACTACTGCGATTGTGCCCCGGTTCGGCCGGGCGAGCACCTCAGTAGAGAAAGCCGAAAACTGACTGTCATGATACAGCGAGAGATTGGTCAACCACTTGATCGACTACAGGAATGTTTAGAATTCCTCCGCGTTGACGAAGGACCGTTTCCCGGTCAGGCACATACGCGCCCCGAATTCGGAGAGCGCGGTGCCCCTAGGGGCTATATCGTAGCCCCACCTTCGAGCTCCTATGGCTAAGTGAAAGTGATAAAGCATTATAGTCCGGTTGCCTCGTTTGCTACGCTACCACCTCCTTCATAGGACCAAGACGTTGGATTAAGTGTGAAAATGCCCTATTTTGCAAACACCCCCGCACCATGTGCGTGGGGGCTGAAGCCAAAGACTGCCATCTTTCAGGTTATACACAAGTATACATTAACGGCCGCACAGGAGATGTTTCAATACTTGAACGCACAAGTATAAAAAGCACTTATATTATGAATATCGTTTTACAAATCATAAAGATCATTTGGACATGACATTTTTTGAGCACTGCGACTCTATTACACGAGCACCCTGCAAGACTTCCCCAAAATAGTGCTCGGCGGGTAACCGGCTCCCGTCCGAACCCCGGGTTGCAACAGCGGTGGCATCCATCTCCGTCCAGTATGTCTTCACACGGGCGAGGGCCATCCGTGCACCCTCTATGCATGCCGACCGCTTCATCGCCTTGATATGCGGCACCGCCCCAAGGAATTGCTGCAATAAGCCAAAATAACTATTCGGCTTGGGCCTATCCGGCCACAGATGAGTCACTACATCCGTCATGGCAAATCCGGACAATCTATTCAGCTCAGCCCACTCAGCCAACCGATCGGTCAATGGAAGTGAATGCTCCGGACTGTGGAATTGAGACCAAAAAAGCTCTTCCGTCTCGTGATCCTTTTGACTTCGGAAGTGCATAACCACATCTACCGCACTCGCCGCCAAATCCAGATAAGAATCCTCCGGACCCCACAGCTGGCCAAGCTGAGCATACTTCTGATCTGTGAACTTCCTTCGCAGCAGAAAGGGCTTGCCAGCCGCAATGTCTCCGGCCTGACGCAGCTCCTCCTTTATAGCCCTCATTGTAGAACAGGCATCCTTGGCTTCGGCGGTGGCCTTCTTCAGGTCTTCTTGCTCCGCTCGGCGTTCTTTTTCAAGAACCTCATAGCGGTCGGTAACATCCTTCAGCTTTACGGCCATTCCGGCCATCTCCTCCCTGCTTCGGCAGTGAGCAGCCCTTTCGGCTTCTAGCTCTTCGGCTGCCTTCGAGGCAGCCGCATCACTCCTTCTGGCCTGCTCCTTGGCTCGAGCAAGCTCTGCCCGAAGGTCCTCCATAGCAGCGGCACCATCTGCATTAAGCATACATGTTGTAAGGAATGGGCATCAGCTCCCTTACTAGGTGACCACGGAGAAACAACCTACCTTGTGACTCGTCAAGTCGTTTATTGACCAGCACGATGTCCGCATCCGCAACGTCGAGTTGCCGCTTTAGTTCGGCAACTCCATCAGTCCGGCTGGCCACCGGACTATCCGCCACCTGCGTAGAAAAGGCGAGAATTAATACCTAAGTTTATGATCCTCGGCACGCTGTCGCTTTCGACAACATACCGAGTCTCAGGGGCTACTATCTATACAGGGCGCACTTTATGTGTAAAACTGTCAAAAGGTATGTCATTTTTACGTACCTCAAACCCTGCCAGCAAACTTCTGACGACATCATGCAACCCGCCCTCGGCGGATGAAACTCTTTCAATCACCGTACTCATCAATGTACGGTGACCTTCTGAGATAGACGCCCTCTCGAGCAGATCCTTCAGCTCCCCCGGCCGTACACCAGTTGGTGCCGAACTCACCGGCCCTGCCGGACTCGGGGATACCCTCCGCGACGACACCTCAGGGTCATCCGCCCCGCCTGACGGTGCGGCAGATGGAGGCGTCTCGCTCTCCATCATCTCCGGACGAAGGTCCCCCGAAGACGAGCTCAGCTGAGAAGGACAGAGATCCGAACTACAAGGTAAAAACTTCGGTTATCCTCAGAAGCAAAATAGGGATGTCCCTTATTACAAAACTCCCCTTTTTCTACTTACGGCTCGCTGGAGGGCTGATTCCTTGGGGGAGATAATACGGCCGGGGCTTCCCCAGGCGCAGGACCCTTTGGTGAAGATCTCTTCCCCCGCTTTGAGGCCTTGGCCTCCAGGTCTTCGGAAGCGATCCTCTTCTCCCCCTGGAAGGAGGGATTCTCGATCCCCCCTTTATTGAAAGCCTCCTTGGTAGAGGCGGTAGTTTCTCTGTTTTCCCCTTCACCTTCCTCTGAAGGCGCAACCTCCAGCATCTTGACCAACACGGGATCCAGCGCGGTCTCCGGGAGGGGGGCCGGACACCGTATCAGTTTCGCTTGCGCTATCCACTCCTGTTCAAAGGACGATTGGTTAAAAGGCAAATCCAAGATATGCAAACAAACGGTATGTTCAGACACAGAGCTACTTACTTGAGTATCCGGGCGATTGCAGCTTAGGCCGGCGTCCTCGGTCAATTCTGGACACACCTCTTGTGATCCGAAGAACAATTTGTACATCTCCACGGGTGTCGTACCCATGAAGTGTTGGAGAGCTCGTGGTCCCTCCGGATTGAATTCCCACAGGCGGAGAGGACGACGTTTGCAGGGCAGAAGATGCCTAATCAGCATAACCTGCGTCACCACGACCAGATTGATCTCCCTCTCTTGGAGGTCTTGAATTCGGCCCTGCAATCGGGGTACGTCCTTGGACGGCCCCTAGTCAAGCCCTTTGCTGACCCATGACGTCAGCCGCTGTGGAGGACCCGGGCGAAAGACGGGCGGCGGCCTCTGCCTGCTGCCCCTGGGAGCGGTAATATAGAACCACTCCTGCTGCCACAAGCCAAGCTCCTCCTGAAAAGAGCCCTCAGGCCATGGAGCATCAGCCCTCTTGCTTATGACCGCCCCGCCGCACTCTACTTGACGCCCCTCAATTATCTTCGGCTCCACGTTGAAGGTTTTGAGCCACAAACCAAAGTGAGGGGTAGTGCGGAGGAAGGCCTCGCAGACGACAATAAACGATGAGATATGGAGGATGGACTCCGGAGCCAGGTCATGGAATTCCAGCCCATAGTAAAACATGAGCCCTCTCGCAAAAGGATCCATCGGGAAGCCTAAACCCTGACGGAGGTGGGACACGAACACGACGCTCTCGCCGGGCTCGGGAGTAGGAATGACTTGCCCTTTGGCAGGCAACCTATGCGAAATCTCGTAGGTCAGGTACCTGGCTTCTCTCAGCTTTAGCATGTCCTCTTCCGTGACGGAGGAGGGCATCCATCGGCCCTGTAGGTCGGAGCCGGACATTGTTGAAGGTCCGAGGCGCTCGAATCTGGAGCTCTGGGTGTTGGAACTCGGGGAGAGGGGCGGATTCGATTGAGGATTGAAGAAAAGAAACGGGCCTTGGTCTCATTATAAAGAGGGAGAATACCAAGAGTCGTCCCCATGACCATTTGGAACTCACCTTCGATTGAGGAGGCGTGGCAACGGGCACGGTTGGGTTACCCACGTCCGTATTGATGGGAATCCCGGAATAAGGGGAACACGATCTCTGCTTCGACAAGACGTGCCAAGGAAACCGCTTTGCTAAACGCGCTGAGGTGGTATAATAAAAACGATTCAAGTAAAGGCTTGGTAGTGGTGTGACGTCACGCCACAAAATACGTCAGCAGATTGAACTTGTGTACATATTATTCTCTCTACGGTGGTATGTGGAATTTATTTTACAGAGCCGGACACTATCCTGGTGTTCACAATCTTCTATGAATTATTCGGAGGAGGAACCCGCCTTGCAATGTCGAAGACAATATGCGCGCCGGACTCGTCGTCATTGAAGCCTGGTTCAGGGGCTACTGAGGGAGTCCTGGACTAGGGGGTGTCCGGATAGCCGGACTATCATTATCGGCCGGACTCCAAGACTATGAAGATACAAGATTGAAGACTTCGTCCCGTGTCCGGATGGGACTTTCCTTGGCGTGGAAGGCAATCTTGGCAATACAGATATGTAGATCTCCTACCATTGTAACCGACTCTGTGTAACCCTAGCCCTCTCCGGTGTCTATATAAACCGGAGGGTTTTAGTCCGTAGGATGAACAACCATTACAACAACCATACCATAGGCTAGCTTTTAGGGTTTAGCCTCCTTGATCTCGTGGTAGATCCACTCTTGTACTACCCATATCATCAATATCAATCAAGCAGGACTAGGGTTTTACCTCCATCGAGAGGGCCTGAACCTGGGTAAAAACATCGTGTCCCTTGTCTCCTGTTACCATCTGCCTAGACGCACAGTTCGGGACCCCCTACCCGAGATCCGTTGGTTTTGACACCGACAGTCGTGATGTCAATGTTGAAGCACATAATTTAGCCAAGTTTTCACTTATGTTAGGTCCGGGACATCATGTCTAGCTTGGCCAATCCCATGACCAAAACTGTATCCCACATTCTGTGGTGTTTGATGAATAAAACTTGATTCACCCCTAAAAGAAAAATCCTAAAGATGCTCGGCTATGAGTGGTGAGCTATCTCAAAAACAAAGAACAGAAGATGCTCAGCTATGGCTAGTGGAGTACAACGAATGAAGAGCAATTCATCAAGGCTGTGGTCACGCTGTGGTCCATATAGTGGGTATGCAGGAAGGCCATACATAAAGAGCACTATCAATCACCTCATTCGATGCTTTGCTTTATAGATACATTCAGGATCTGTGTATTATCCCTCATAAGAAGCCTTTGTGCAACAAGTTTGTGTATCTATGTTGAAAAAAAACATAAAATATGAAAATAAAAGTTCGTCAATTTTTAAAAAAGTTCACAATCTGAAAAACAAATCATCGAATTTGGAGAAAAGTTCATGCATTTGTAAATGTATGTGAATTTAAGAAAAGAAAAGGGAAACAAAATATGAAAAAAAAGAGAAAAAATCAAACAGTTTGCATTTTAAGAATAAAAAATGGAACCTGGCACATCAGGCCAGGTGACCCACTTGGTTAGTGCATTCGGTAGTATACACATAAATCTTTCCCTAATAATAAAACACGGATTGAGTCTGTCCGGTTCACCGTCGCGTCCTTTTTACACAAAGGTCCTTGTGGTTTTTAGGACTTAAACCCGCAGTCCCTACTTTAGTCGATCTGGAAAACGTTTCGTTTTTCTATTTTTCGTATGTGACTTTTTTTTGAGGCAATCTCGCGAAGCTTTTATTTAACTCGTCACAATGTTTACAGGGACGAAAGAAAGATCACCCAGGTTGCCTAACCACATAGGGTGGCCAACCCCAAGTGAGAGAGCATGCTTCGCTAAATTGTGAGCCTCGACATTCGAGCTCCTAAATTCATGGCTAAAAGAACAAATAGCAAAAAACTTGGATCGATCTACAATCTCCCTAATGATAGCACCATAGGCTGCTGCACTCCCCTGTCTGATATCATCAGTAACATTTTTGCAGTCCGAGGCCACCGAGATCCTGTGCTCATAGAGGTCGTCCGCTAAAGCGAGTGACTCCCGAACTGCCAAGGCCTCAAGCGTCGTGGGATCGTCCAAACCCTGGAAGATAATCGTGGATGCGCCTAAGAAAACTCCATGCCGGTCCCTACACAGCACTGAAACTGCGCCGACCGGTCTATTTGTCATCAGCGCAGTGTCGATGTTGATCTTGCAGGTTCCTTCCGCGGGTGGCACCCACTGGCTCGAACGCGGCTGCTTAGATGTAGGGTTCCCATGTGGTTTAGCTAGGACCTCGAGATCATTGATGAAAGAGGTCACGAATGCATTAGTTGAGTATGGTGTTTGGTGCACTCCTTCATGAATCAACTTTCTTCTGGAGCTCCAAATCGCCCACAAAGTGACACCAAGCCTTGTGAAGTCCGCATGTGATAACGAATTTGCCATAGTGAACAGCCATGCCTTTGCGCTTGGATAGTCGTAGGTGCTCATCTGCGCCACCAAGGAGTCAGGTGCCAAGGCCCAGGTGCTTCTCGCCATTGTGCAATCAAGCAAGGCATGCCTCCAGGAGTCCGCCGCCCCGCACATCTGGCACGCCGGCAAGGTAGCCATATTGCGGTGGTGCAGAATATCATACGTGGGTATAGATTCCCTTGCCAAATGCCACAAAAACACCCGGATCTTGTTAGGAACCTGTGTGTGCCAGAGAGATGACCAACTGCTGCTCTCCTCGGTGCTGGACGGGCCCTCGGTACCATACAGCCAGTTCTCTGGACTGAGCTTCATATTTTGGATCATGCGATATGCAGAGCGGACAGTGAAATTCCCTCTCTTTTCTCTGCTCCAAGCCCAGAAGTCGTCAACTCTCCTTGTACACAAGGGAATCTTGAGTATGGCTTTTGCATCAATGGGAATGAAAACCGTACGAACCAGATCCACTCTCCATGTTGACGTTGTTTGGTCGATCAGCTCATGCACTCGGGTGGGAGGGTTGGCAACCAACGAGGTTATAGGCCTCAAAACTTCCTGCCGCGGGATCCAATTGTGTTCCCAGATCATTGTGCTCTCTCACGTCCCGATCCTCCTTATGACTCCTTACTTCATTATATCTCTTCCATCAATAATAGAACGCTAAATCTGTGAAGGGTGCGCACCCAGCTCGGCCTCAAGCAGCCCTATATTATGAAAATATGCGGCTTTCAGAATTAAAGAGCTAAGAGTATTCGGATTTTTTAGCACTCTCCATGCCTGCCTCGCCAGTAAAGCAAGATTAAAAATCTCGAGATCACAGAATCCCAGGCCTCCCATGTATTTAGGTCTTGTCATGATCTCCCATGATACCCACGCTGGTTTCCGCTTTCCTTGCTTACTGCCCCACCAGAACTGCCTTATGATGGATGTAATATTCTCACAAAGCCCCCTTGGTAACCTGAAGCAGGCCATAGAGTAAACCGGGATTGCCTGAGCGACGGATTTGATTAAGACTTCCTTCCCGGCTGCAGAATGGAGCTTCTCCATCCACCCCTTGACCTTCTCCCACACACGGTCTCGAAGATATTTGAAAGTGTCATTTTTTGAGTGACCCGCATCTATTGGCATCCCCAAATATTTGTCACTTAATGATTCTTTTTGGACTTGGACAACTAGTTTCACACTGTCACGAGGAGTCTGCGGACATCCTCTACTAAAGAAGATTGTGGACTTATCATTGTTTAGTCGCTGTCCTGAGGCTCCACAATAAGAATTCAACAGGTTTGACACCGCTTCTGCACCCTCAACACTTGCTCTAAAAAACAGCAGGCTGTCATCTGCAAACAAGAGGTGGTTTACGGCCGGGGCCGTTGGTGCCACCTTGATTCCTCCAAGCACTGATGACTGAGAACTGGATTTTAAAAGGCACGAAAGGCCCTCTGCTGCAATCAGAAACAAGTAAGGGGAGATAAGGTCTCCCTGTCGAATGCCTCTCGTAGGCTTGAACTGTTCTAATTTCTCTCCATTGAAAAGAACTGAGAAAGAAATAGAAGATACCATATTCATCACTATGTCAATCCATGGCTGTGCAAATCCCAGCTTTGCCATAATAGCCCTCAGATATGGCCATTCCAGACGATCATATGCTTTCATCATATCCAGATTGAGAGCACATGTGCTATTAGTCTTTGCTCTAGATCTTTTCATAAAATGTAGACACTCATATGCACATATGATATTGTCCGTAATTAGCCTTCCCGGGACGAACACTGACTATTCCTCAGAGATGATGTCAGGGAGTATTTTCTTTAGTCTGTTCGCATCCACCTTTGAAGCGATCTTGTATAGGACATTACACAAGCTTATTGGACGAAACTGAGAGCAGAGTTGGGTTCATTACCTTTGGTATTAGCACCAAAATAGTATCATTAATACTCTCCGCACTTTCCTCCCCTCTGACAATTCTGAGGACCGCTCTCGTGATCTCCTCACCGCATATGGGCCAGTGTCTCTGGTAAAAATGAGTCGGGAACCCATCCGGTCCTGGTGCCTTCGTTGGAAACATTTGGAAAAGAGCCTCCTTTACCTCTTCATTCGTGTACGGAGCACACAGAGTCTCATTCATACCTGCCGTCACCTTAACAGGGACATGCTCCATAACCTCCTGTAGCCCAGTGACTCCTTCTGATGTGTACAAAGTTTGGTAAAACTCCTTAACCATCTCCCTTAGCTCTCCAGGATCATCGATGAGCACTCCCAATGAATCTGCCAAAGCCTTGACCATATTCTTTTTGCGTCGAATACTGGCTCTAAGATGAAAAAACCGTGTGTTCTTATCTCCCGCAGCAAGCCACTCGATCCTGGACCTTTGTCACCAGATCAACTCCTCCCGATGGTACAGCTCCACCAGTTTGTCATTAATTTTTATTTCCACACGTGAAGGTCCGGTCCTCGCTGGGTCTCCACGCAAGTGGTCCAACTCTAGCTTTAGCGCTCGTATTTCCTTCCACATGCTGCCAAAAGTATCCCGGTTCCATCTTGACAGATCTATAGCTAGTTCAGCTAGTTTCCGCCTAATCTCCACGACAGTGTGTCCCGAATGTTTGGAGCTCCACTTTTCCATGATAGTCTCCTGCCAATGCTCGTGAGTTTCCCACATGGTCTCATACCAAAAATCTTTCCGTCCCGGAGGCGTATTACTCTCGTTTATCTCCAAGAAAATAGGGCAATGGTCCGATGTTGCAGGTGTTAGATGGGACCAGCTTGCTAGTGGAAACTGAGCACTCCACTCCGCCGACCCCAGGGCCCTATCCAATCTGACACGGGTAAAAGTGCCGCCGGCCACCTTCTTCTCGAATGTCCAGAAGCGTCCTCTATACTCCAAATCCATCAACATGCACATGTCAATAGTATCTCGAAAACCCTGAATCTGGGCGTTGCTGCGTTGTCCCACCCCTTCGTGTTCATCTAGACGAAGGACCTCATTAAAATCACCGATGCAAAGCCATGGCAGGGCGCTTAGGCTACTGATATTTTTCAGCACTGTCCACATTTGGTGTCTCATATGAGTTTGCGCTTCCCCGTACACACAAGTTAGATGCCACGGATCTTTTTCGGGGTCTTGGATCGAGCAATCAATATGGTAAACAGAGTAACCCAAAATCTCCACTTTTATTGGATTGTTCCAGAAAATACCAATGCCTCCACTCCTCCCTTGGCTATCTATAGCGAAACTATTGTCATAACCCAAAGTTCCAGAAAGTGCTTCTACCCTACCTCTCTCAATCTGTGTTTCTACAATACAGAGAATAGGGGGTGCAAACTTCTTCGCTAGCTCACGGAGCTCGTTAACTGTCGCGACATTGCCCACTCCGTGATAGTTCCAGCATAGGGTATTCATTGCGCTTGGCGACCCTCCAGATTGGAGGATGCCGTTGAGTCTTCATGGAACTTGGCTGTTAAGGACATCTTTGGGGATTTCTCTAAACCTACATCTGTCTTGGCCCTCTTGGGTTCCTGCTTGGAGCTCGGGCTGATCGGCAAGGGCGGCGCTGTGAGCATGAGAGGTATCTCCCGAGGCGTCAGACTTGGACCTGCAGGTGCCACCTGCGCCTAGGGGTTTATAGTTTGGTTCTTCTCCATCGGGTCGCCTTTGGTGCGCTTGCGGTTATCCTCAACTTCTGTCATAGTGGCGTCCCTCGTCACATCATCTTTGGAGAACGCAGCCGGCGCTGAGGCTGAGCCCCGTCCACCTGACTGGTTAGTGCGTCCCGCACCTCTTCCTCGGCCGCCTCGGCCTCCCCTTCCAGCTGTGCGGTTCAGTCTCGGGCCTGGGCCCGCCCCTCGAAACCAGTCTGCACAAAGCTCCTTAAAAATGAGTGCCAATTTTGCATGAATCCCATCTCCGTGCTCCTTGAACTGGTGCCCCAGGTGGCCGCAAACTGCACACCAATTCGGGAGCCTCTCGTACTTGACCTTGAAAATCTGCCTTTCTTCCTTATGAACCAGGCTCACCGCATTCTTTAGGGCGTTAAACACATTGATTCTGACCCTCACCCTGTAAAAGTTCCCCTCAAAATCATGCAACTTAGGCTCCACATAGATGACCTATCCCACTTTCGTGCGTGACTAGCCTGCGTTCCCGAGAAGGAAGCCTGGAACTAGGCGAGCAGGCTCGCTCGGCTGGATGGGCCAGTCCGGCCCATAGCCTGGCTCGTCAGTCCCACCTGCCCACGTTCGTATTTCTCAAAAAAAAACTTCTCACATTCGTGTTCACAGAAACTGATCCTTTTTCCTAATATAACCCTAAAAATTCCTCTTTCCTTCAGAAAAAGAGTCAGAAGTCGATGCAAACACTGCTGCTGCTGCTGCACCCGTCCAATTTATCCTGAGAACTACGAGGGCCAAGAACCAAATCGGCCCGAGAAGGAGGAGCGAGTACGCGGAGCAAGGGGTCGTCGATGTTGCCACCGTCCACGCTGGAACCCGAGAAGGAGGAGCGAGTACGCAGAGCAAGGGCCCGTCGGCGCTCCATAGCCATGGCGACTTGGTCTCCTGGGAAGAAGAGACGAGGTTAGATGGAGAGAAGAGAAGGGAGAGTAAGGACGGCGTGGCTACCTGTTGCTGTGTCCTGGTGTTCGGGTTCCTCTACTCCCCGCTGCACGACGGGGTTGCCTAGCCGCCACTTTCCCTACCTGCCCCATGTCGTGGTTCTAAGTCTGACAGTAGAGTGGGGGGTAGGTATGGAGAGGCAAGGTCCTAGCTATGGAGCAGTTGTAAACACCAAGAGATGTACGAGTTCAGGCCCTTCTCGGAGGAAGTAACAGCCCTACGTCTCGGAGCCCGAAGGCGGTCGAGTGGATTATGAATGTATGGATTACAGGGGTGCGAACCCTTTACACTGAGGAGGAGGGTGGCTTATATAGTGTATGCCCGACCCCTCCGGTCCTCAGTAATGCAGGGTTTAAAGTACATTAAGTCTGGGCGTTACTGGTAACGCCTTACATAAAGTGTCCTAAATGCCATAAAGACTACTTAATTACAGACCGTTACATTGTAGAGTGACTCTTGATCTCCTGGTGGTCGAGTGAGTCTTCATGGTCGAGTCCTTCGAGTCCGTCGAGTGAAGTCTCTCTTGGTCGACTAGAAGGTAGTTTCTTCTGAGGGTGTCCTTGGGTAGGGTACTTTGATCAGGTCTATGACCCTACCCTAGGTACATGACTTCATCATTAGCCCCCGAATGGATTGAGGTTTGAGTGAGGAAGGAGTTGATATTATTTTCGACCTGCTTTTGCATTCTGGATATGTATCGCCTTGGACCAATAATCTCTTCGTTGATAATCAGCAACTTTTCTTCAGTCGCCTTGATCCATTCTTTCCTCTCGTCGAGTGAACTTTTGAACTTAACAAACTCCAAGCGATGGATCGCAGGAAATCTTTCGTCTGACAGGTCGATCCGCCGTTCGTGGATTTTGTGGGATCCGAATTTTGGGGAAGCGCGCGAAGCGGGGCGGACCGCGGCGCTCGGATGGGATAGGGCGTAGATGCCTCGATTCCCGCACCACCTTTTTCGCCACGTATCGTGTACGCGCGACTGTTTCGGGATGTGATTGGATCGCCTGGGCCCACCTGTCATCCACTCGGAAGTGTTCTTATAAAGGCGCCCGACGAGGGTTTTTGAACAGTATCTCTCCATTCTCCCTCTGCCCTCTCCGCCTCCGCCCACTGCGCCCGCTCTCGCCTCCGTGCAATCGCTCCTCGGACGCTTCACCGGCGACAATGGTGAAGGAGAAGACGGCGGTGCTAGAGCGCGCGAAGAAGGAGACGGCTACGGGGAAGGTGAAGGCGAAAGGGAGAGCAACCAGTCGGGGCGGGTCTTCTTCGAGATCTCATCTGCCGCACGGCTGGGTCATGGAGATTGGATCCGGTCGACCATCACCGAGAAGGATCTGACGGAGATGGCCAAAGAGGGTTTGATCCCACACGGGGCGGCGAGGCTCCCGAGGGACGAGTGGCAACCGCAACCGGAAGAGGGTGAGTGCGTTCTTCTAGCTACCCATGTCGACCGCGGGTTCTCTCTGCCTCCGAGTGTATTTTTCCGCGGTTTCTTGAATTTCTTCGGGGCGCAACTCCACCACTTCAATCCAAACTCCATCGCCTACCTTGCTGCCTTTGTGTCCATGTGTGAGAACTTCCTGGGCTGCCGACCGCACTGGGGTCTGTTCAAGCACATATTCACTTGTCGTTCTCAGACAGTGAAAAAGGCGAGTCCAGATGACGACAAGACCAAGGTTATTCAGATGTGTGGAGGTCTGGTGATCCAGATGAGAAACGAGAGCACTTTTTCGACCATGACTCTCCCCGAGTCGGTCAGGGGATGGCAGTCGACTTGGTTTTACTGCCAAAACGAGTCGACGCCGGGAATGTTGAGTGGTCTCCCTCCATTTACCATGGATCGAGCAAGCAAACCCTCTTCTTTGAAGGTGCTCCCCGAGGAGAAGGCTCAAGTGAAGATGTTGATGGAGCGTGTAGTCCAGCTAGTCAGGGAAGAGTTACGGGTATGGACCTTCTGGAGGTCTTCCTTAGGCGACGCATCCAACCTCTTCAGTACCGAGGCCATTGCATGTGGCTGTACTGTGGAACTGAGGATGAAACTAGGGTCCATCCAGAATCAGTCGACGATGCCACACTGGAGAGGTGGATGGCCGCGGTCACTGGCAACAAGGACAACCCTCGAGGAGCCAGGAGGATTACGCCACTCGACCATTCTAGCATTCTAGACAAGGTACGCCCACTTTGTTTCCAATTGTAATCTTGCCATACTCATTCTGCTTTCACTGTAAATTGGTCGATTGATCTTTATTCTGCTGTCTGTCAGGCCTTCACTGAACTGTACTCGATGCCCAATGGAGCACAGACGCCGACTGAAGAGGAGGAAGGTAGTGGGGGCGAAAGCCAGGAGGACTGGGATTCAGACGCTGCTGTTGCTGATGATGATGACGACTCCGATGGGGAGGAAGAAGAGGAGGAGGAGGAGGACGTTGCACCGCCGCGCTCGGAAAGGCGATCGAAGCTTGTCCATGACCCTGCGACTGAACGCGGCAAGGGGGTGGCGACTGTCGTGCAGTCGACCAAGCGCCCTCGGACCACTTCTCCGGCGCCGACTGAAAAGGCTCCGAAGCAATCCAGGGTGGCACCATCGAAGCCGGCCAAGGTCCTGCCGAAGATGAAGGTGTCGATCCCCACCATATCAGGGTAAAAATGCTGCTTGAGTCTTCTTGTTTTATATGAGTTTATCTTTGGTCGACTCTTGAGTTAACCATCTGATTTTTGGAATTGCAGTGCTGCTACTTCTGATACTTCGGCCAGGGGTGACGACCATGAGATGGAAGATGCTGCTACCTCAAAACCTGGTATGACTCGTAATTCCGTCTTCTAGTCAATCGGCTCTTAGTCTCTAATTCTGATTCTTTTCTGTAGCTCCATCCAATGTTGTTATCACTCTTCCTGACGACGACGATGATGAGGAACCGCTGAAGCACAGGAGGAGCAGGAAAGCGTCTGCTGGCAGGGTGGCTCAGGACGTGACAGCGCCCGAGACACTGGTCGCAGAGGAGGAGAACACCACTCGGCACACCGTATCTTTCGTGGTGCCGCTGACGAGTGCTCATCCCGCGTCGTCGAGTGCTGCATAGCCTTCGCTCTTCTCGACCCACTACGTCCCAGAGGACCAAGCCAGTGCTGCAAAAGAAGCGATACGCCAAGTGGGAGTCATGATGGAGCAGGTGAAGGCCATCCGGGAGGCTAGCCAGGCAGCCTATGACGCCAGTTCTGCTCTTCAAAGCAACGTTCAGGTCAGTCGATCATCGCCTGTTCTGTTAGGATATGCTATCTGAAAATTCTTCTTTCTGAAATCCGTAGCGGTCCTACACCCACTGGGTGTGTCGATTGAAATTCTGGGTTAGTGGGGGCACGCTGAGTGCACCCACTGGGTGTAGTCCCCAAGGCTATGGTGGACTGCTGGCAGTCGACCATAGGCTTTATAAATTTTTCCTTCATTCGACCGGGTCGAATGGATTTCTCAAACCGGTGAGGGCACGCTGAGTGCACCCACTGGGTGTAGTCCCCGAGACTGTGGTCGACTGCTGGCAGTGGACTACAGTCTGAAGAGCAACTCCTGTTTTTTTGTTTTTTTTGGTGGTCGACTGGTCGACTCTTTCTTGATAGAACTAGTGGGGGCATGCTGAGTGCACCCTCTGGGTGTAGTCCCCGAGACTTCGGTCGAATGTTTGAATTCGGCTGAAGTCTTAGAAACGTGTGTTTTTTCCTCGGTCACTCGGAAGTGAATTATCTTTGACATTTTGTCGATTGGTTCTTCGTAGAAATCCTGCGACCTGGCGGCTCGTTACACGGAGTTGGAGAACAAACATATCCAACTTGAACTTGATCTAAAGCTGGTCCAGGAGAACTTGGCGAAAGCAAAGGAGGAGAGCAAAGGTATGTTTGGTGAGGACTCGACGACTGCTTTTGCCCCTTATTTGTTTCAAAGTCTGACCTTGCTGTAACTTCGCAGGCAAAGTGAAGGAGGCCCAGAAGAAGAAAGACCTTGAGCTAGCTGAGATGCAGAAGATAGCCTTAGAGAAGACCAAGCTCGCGGACGAGAAGTTGGCTTCGGTCACCAGGCTTGAAGAAGAAAACACCAATCTGAAAGCTGCTCTTGCTATTGCCAACAAGGAGGTCAGTCGACTGAAAAGCGACAAAGCTGCTCTGAATGACAAGGCCAGTCAGTTGGCTGGGAAGAAGGATGATCTGGAGGCCTATCTGAGTGGACTCGCCAAGAAGTTGTTCCTCATGCTCGAAGGTAATCCTTTGCGCCAAACAATTGTTTTTACAGTGATCTTTCCATTCGACCATTGCCTTGACTCGGCGATTGTATTTGCAGAATTTTGCCAAAATTTTGAAGAGGAGACTGGTCGACTGGAACCAAACCTGGACCCCATCAACTCCCCGGTGAATGATGAAGTCGCCATGAACGTGTTCCGGCTCGAGTCTCGCGTTGCTGCTGTCATTGACTATCTTGCAAGGCTGAAGGTCGCCACTTCCCGTATTGACACTACGCTCTGGCCCAGGGAGATGCTCCAAAATGACCTCGAGTCTCTGATGACTCGACTAAACACAGTCCCCGATCGAGTGCAAGAGTGGAAGAAGTCTTCTGCCAGGTGTGGTGCAGACGTCGCTCTGTGTCTGGCCCGAGTCCATTGCAAGGATGCGCGTGAAGATAAGCTGGCGGCCCTTCGGGTGGCTAACACCAAGAAGTATGATTTCCGGTCCTTCATGGAGACCTTCATTGCCGCATCTACTCGGATCACTGACGGAATCGACCTCGACGAATTTGTCGCCCCTTCCAGCCCTCCACAGGAGGGGTAAAAAACTTCTTGAGCTCAACACTTTAAATTTGCCTCGGTATGCCGAGTGATTTTGTAACCGATAAACCTTAATAGGCTTAGCGCCTAAGCACTTTCGGTTCCTTTAGGTATCCATCTGAACTTGGATTCGACGTTTGAATATGCTTGCATTTGGCTTGAGATGACTTATGCAGGTTAAAGCGAGGTGTTCATTGCAATCGACTCGTTCCTCAATTCACTTAGGCAGGCACTGGGCTGCGGCTAAGCCTCCGAGTGGGAAACATGCTCCCCACTCGGTAGGATTTTCACAAACTTAGGCGAGCACTGGGCTGCAGCTAAGCCTCCGAGTGAGAAGTCTGCTCTCCACTCGGTAGGATTTTTTGTAACTTAGGCGAGCACTGGGCTGCAGCTAAGCCTCCGAGTGGGAGGTTTGCTCTCCACTCAGTAGGATTTTTTATGACTTAGGCGAGCACTGGTCTGCAGCTAAGCCCCCCGAGTGGGAGGTTAGCTCTCCACTCGGTAGGATTTTTTATAACTTAGGCGAGCACTGGTCTGCAGCTAAGCCCCCGAGTGGGAGGTTAGCTCTCCACTCGGTAGGATTTTTTATAACTTAGGCGAGCACTGGGCTGCAGCTAAGCCCCCGAGTGGGAGGTTTTCTCTCCACTCGGTAGGATTTTTTATAACTTAGGCGAGCACTGGGCTGCAGCTAAGCCCCCGAGTGGGAGGTCTGCTCTCCACTCGGTAGGATTTTTTATAACTTAGGCGAGCACTGGGCTGCAGCTAAGCTCCCGAGTGGGAGGTTTGCTCTCCACTCGGTAGGATTTTCACGTTGTACTTGTGGCATAGCTCAGAGGAGAGGGTCGCAGTCGACCTGCACCTCGTCCTCCTTGCAACCGCGCATTGTACTTGTGGCGTAGCTCAAAGGAGAGGGTCGCAGTCGACCTGCACCTCGTCCTCCTTGCGACCGCACATTGTACTTGTGGCGTAGCTCAGAGGAGAGGGTCGCAGTCGACCTGCACCTCGTCCTCATTGCGACCGCACATTGTACTTGTGGCGTAGCTCAGAGGAGAGGGTCGCAGTCGACCTACACCTCGTCCTCCTTGCGACCGCACATTGTACTTGTGGCGTAGCTCAGAGGAGAGGGTCGCAGTCGACCTGCACCTCGTCCTCCTCGCGAGCGCACATTGAATTTGAACTTAGGCGAGTGCTTAGACTGCAGCTAAGCCCCCGAGTGGGAGGTCTGCTCTCCACTCGGTAGGATTTTTTTTATAACTTAGGCGAGTACTTGGACTGCAGCTAAGCCCCCGAGTGGGAGTCTGGCTCGCCACTCGGTAGGATTTTATTGAAACTTAGGCGAGTACTTGGACTGCAGCTAAGCTCCCGAGTGAGAGTCTGGCTCACTACTCGGTAAGGACTTTTTTTTACAAACTTAGGTGAACCGGATTCGCAGCTAAGTCACCCACTGAGGGGAAAATTTTACTGAACAAATAAAAGTGACAAAAAATCATTGGGGAAATTATGACACTATTATTGTCGGTGTCAAAACCGGTGGATCTCGGGTAGGGGGTCCCGAACTGTGCATCTAGGCGAATGGTAACAGGAGACAAGGGACACGATGTTTTACCCAGGTTCGGGCCCTCTTGATGGAGGTAAAACCCTACGTCCTGCTTGATTAATATTGATGATATGGGTAGTACAAGAGTGGATCTACCACGAGATCAAGGAGGCTAAACCCTAGAAGCTAGCCTATGGTATGATTGTTGTAATGTATATTGTGTCCTACGGACTAAAGCCCTCCGGTTTATATAGACACCGGAGAGGGCTAGGGTTACACAGAGTCGGTTACAATGGTAGGAGATCTACATATCCGTATCGCCAAGCTTGCCTTCCACGCCAAGGAAAGTCCCATCCGGACACGGGACGGAGTCTTCAATCTTGTATCTTCGTAGTCTTGGAGTCCGGCGGACGATGATAGTCCGGCTGTCCGGACACCCCCTAGTCCATGACTCCCTCAGTAGCCCCTGAACCAGGCTTCAATGACGATAAGTCCGGCGCGCATAATGTTCGGCATTGCAAGGCGGGTTCCTCCTTTGAATAATCCAGAGAAGATCATGAACACCAGGATAGTGTCCGGCTCTGCAAAATAAATTCCACATTCCACCGTAGAGAGAATAAAATGTACACAAGTTCAATCTGTTGACGTCTTTTGCGGCATGACGTCACACCACTACCAAGCCTTTACTTGAATCGTTTTTTATTATACCACCTCAGCACGTTTAGCGAAGCGGTTTCCTTGGCACGTCTTGTCGAAGCAGAGATCGTGTTCCCCTTATTCCGGGATTCTCATCAATACGGACGTGGGTAACACAACCGCGCCCGTCGCCACGCCTCCTCTATCGAAGGTGGATCCCGAACGGTCACGGAGACGGCTCTTGGTATTTTCCCTCTTTATAAGAGGACCAAGGCTCGTTCCTTTTCTTCAATCATCCATCGAATCTTCTCCTAGCTCCAAGTTCCAACACCCGGAGCCCCAGATTCAAGTGCTTCGGACCTTCAACAATGTCCGGCTCCGACCTTCAGGGCCGGTGGATGCCCTCCTCCGTCATGGAGGAGGACGTGTTAAAGCTGCGTGAGGCCAAGTACCTGTCTTACGAGATTTCGCACAGGTTGCCCGCTCAAGGGCAGGCCGTACCCACTCCCGAGCCCGGTGAGTACGTCGTCTTCGTATCCCACCTCCGTCGGGGTTTAGGCTTCTCGACGGACCCCTTCGTGAGAGGGCTCATGTTCTACTACGGGCTGGATTTTCACGACTTGGCTCCGGAGTCCATCCTCCATATTTCCGCATTCATTATCGTCTGCGAAGCCTTCCTCCGCGTCACCCCCACTTCGGCCTGTGGCTGAAGACCTTCAATGTGGAGCCGAAGATGATCGGGGGGCGTCAAGCAGAGTGCGGCGGGGCGGCCATAAGCAGGAGGACCGATGCCCCGTGGCCCGAGGGCTCCTTCCAAGAGGAGCTCGTCTTGTGGCAGCAGGAGTGGTTCTATATCACCGCTCTGAAGGGCAGCAGGCAAAAGCCGCCGCCTTCATTCCGCCCGGGACCTCCACGACGGTTGATGTCGTGGGTCAACCAAGGGCTCAATTGGGGGCCGTCCGAAGACGTGCCCTTATTGCAGGGCCGGATTCGAGACCTCCAAGCGAGGGAGATCGATCTGGTAGTGGTGATGCAGGTCATGCTAATCAGGCGTCTTCTGCCCTGGAAACGCTGTCCTCTCCGGTTATGGGAGTTAATTCCGGAGGGACCACGAATTCTCCAACACTTCATGGGTATGACACCCGTGGAGATGTACAAGTTGTTCTTCGGACCGCAGGTGGCATGTCCGGAATTGACCGAGGATGCAGGCCTAAGCTGCAATCGCCCGGATACTCAGGTAAGTAGCTCAGTGTTCGGATGTTCCGTTTGTTTGCTTTTCTATAATTCGCCTTCTAACCCATTATCCTTCATCAGGAGTGGGTAGCGCGAGCGAAGCTGATAAGGTGTCCGGCCCCCCTCCTAGAGACCGCACCGGAGCCCGTGCTGGTCAGAATGTTGGAGGTCGCGCCCGTAGAAGAAGGCTATGGGGAAAATAGAGGAGCTATCACCTCGCCCAAGGGGGCGCTTGAAGAGGGGGGGATCGAGAATCCCTCCTTCTAGGGGGAGAAGAGGACTGCCTCCGAAGACCCGGAGGCCAAAGCCCCTAAGCGGTGGAAGAAATCTTCACCGGAGGGTCCTGCGTCCGGGGAGACCCCGGGCGTACAATCGTCTCTAAAGGATCAGCCCTCCAGCGAGCCGTGAGTAGGGAAAGGGGAGTTCATTAATAAGAAAATATCCCTATTTGTGCTTCTAAGGATAACCGAAATTTTTACCTTACAGTTCGGATCTGCGGCCTTCTCAGATGAGTTCGTCTTCGGGGGGATCTTCGTCCGGAGATGATGGAGAGCGAGACGCCTCCGTCTGCTGCGCCGCCGGACAGGGCAGACGAGCCTGAAGTATCGTCACGGAGGGTATCCCCGAGCCCGGTGGAGCCGGAGAGTTCGGCGCCGACTGGTGTTCGGCCGGGGGAGCTGAAGGATCTGCTTGAGAGGGCGTCCATCTCAGAAGATCACCGTGCATTGATGAGCATGGTGATTGGAAGGATTTCGTCCGCCGAAAGCGGATTGCATAATGCCGTCAGGAGTTTGCTGGCGGGATTTGAGGTACGTAAGAACGACGCACCTTTTTGACAGTTTTGCACATAGAAGTGCGCCCTGTATAGATAGTAGCCCCTGAGACTCGGGAGGTTGTCGAAAACGACAACGTGCCGAGGATCAAAATCGCAGGTATTGAGTGTCGCCTTTCCTATGCAGGTGGCAGATAGTCCGGGGGCTAGCCGGACTGGTGGAGTTGTCGAGTTAATGCGGCAACTTGATGTGGCGGATGCGGACATCGCGCTTGTCAACCGGCGACTTGACGAGTCGCAAGGTAAATGAATTCTCCGCAGTTACTTATTTAAGGGAGCCAAAGCCCGCCTCTTACAATATTTATGCTGTGATGCAGATGGTGTTGCTGCTGTGGAGAGCCTTCGGGCCGAGCTTGCTCAAGCCAAGGAGCAGGCCAGAAGGAGTGATGCGGGTGCCTCGAGGGCGGCCGAGGAGTTAAAAGCCGAAAGGGCTGCACACTGCCTAAGCAGGGAAGATATGGCCGGATTGGCCGTGAAATTGAAGGATGCTACCGACCGCAATGAGGCTCTTGAAAAGGAGCGCCTATCGGAGCGAGAAGACCTGGGGAAGGCCACCGCCGAGGCCAAATATGTCCGTTCTGCAATGCGGGCTATGAAGGAGGAGATGCGCCAGGCCGGAGACATTGTGGATGGCAAGCCTTTTCTGCTGCGTCGCCGGTTTACGGGTCCGAATTATGCCCAGCTTGGCCAGCTGTGGGGTCCGAAGGATCCATATATGGACTTAGCGGCAATTGCGGCGGATGCCGTTGTGCACTTCCGGAGTCAGAAGGATCACAAGACGGAAGAGCTGTTTTGGTCTCAATTCCATAGTCCGGATTGTTCACTTCCGCTGACCGATCGGTTGGCCGAATGGGCTGAGCTGAACAGGTTGTCCGGACTTGCCATGACTGATATCGTGGCTCATGTCTGGCCAGAGAGGCCCAAGGCGACGAGCTATTTTGGCTTATTGCAGCAATTTCTTGGAGCGGTGCCGCATATCAAGGAGATGAAGCGGTCGGCCTGCATAGAAGCTGCGCGGATGGCCCTTGCCCATGTGAAGACACATTGGATAGAGATGGATGCCACCGCTATTGCAACCCAGGGTTCGGACGAAAGTCGGTTACCCACCGAGCACTATTTTGGGGAAGTTATGCGTGGTGCTCGTGTAATAGAGTCGCAGTGCTCGAAAAATGTCACGTTCAAATGAACGTTTTATCTTGTAAAACAATGATTATGATGTAACCGCTTTTTATACTTGTGCGTTCCAAGTATTGAAATATCTCCTATGCGGCCGTTTATGTATATGTTTGTATAACCTGAAAGATGGCAGTCTTCGGCTTCAGCCCCCACGCACAAGGTGCAGGGGTGTTCGCAAAAAATAGCGCATTTTCACACTTAATCCGACGTCTCGGTCTTGTTAAGGAGGTGGTAGCGTAGCAAACGAGGCAATCCGGACTATGATGCTTTATCACTTTCACTTAGCCATTGGAGTTCGAGGGTGGGGCTACGATATAGCCCCTGGGGGCATCGCGCTTCTCCGGATTCGGGGCGCGTGTGTGCCTGACCGGGAAACGGTCCTTCGTCAAAGCGGGGAATTCTAAACATTCCGGTAGTCGATCGAGTGGTTGACCAGTCTCTCACTGTATCATGATAGTCAGTTTTCGGCTTTCTCTACTGAGGTGCTCGCCCAGCCGAACTGGGGCACAATCGCAGTAGTTCTCCTAGTGCCGCGTTAGCCGATGATACGGAACGTAAGGCAGCAAAACACAGGAGCCGGGCAAACCCAACATTTGACCAAAGATATGATTCGGAGCTGATGCATATAAGGCCTAACTCGAGACGCCGAACACTCCCTAAGGTGTTCGGTCTTTATAATAATGGGCAGAACAATGCCCTAAGCCCCTAGTGTCCAGGTACGGGCAAGGTCCTCTGACACGGCCGATGCCAAAACGTCAGGCTCCCCTTTGGTTATAATGAGAAACCAGGGGATTATAACAACAAGAGACAGTAAAAAAGGTTTACGCAGGGTCTTAATCTAAAAAGAATCCTTGCGACGTGTCCCTACTGCACGTCTGCGCCTGTGTCTCCGTTGTGCCGTTATCCTGGATGGATGTGCACGTTGTTCATCTGTAAAAAGAGAGGAACTTAGTTTGGAAGGAAATCGTGCGAAAAATATATACGAAGGAAAAAATATAAATAAATAAGTAAAGCGGAGTCTATATGAGCTTGCTGTTGCCTTTGCGCGCAGCCCCTTGTGAAGGGGTGTGCGGCTAGGGAGCCCCTAGCTTATTTATGCCGGACTCGTCTAGCCGTGTTCGGGGTCTTTAAATGACCCTCGCACTGAAATGATGTCACGTGGACCGGGCATCTTAAGTGTAAGAGACGCGTAATGTGGTATGGCGTTGAAGCAGACAAAAGCTTCTTGTCCCAAGAGTGCTTGATAGCTACTTTTAAATGGGACGACATGAAAGATTAGTTTTTCGCGTCGAAAGTTGTTCGGTGACCCGAACACAACTTCTAGTAATAAGGAGCCTGTGCACTTGGCGTAAGGGCCTGGCGTCACTCCTTTAAAGGAAGTGCGGCTGTGTCGAATTTTAGTAAGGTCTATCCCCAACTTGCAGATTGTGTTTGGATACAGCAGGTTTAAGTCGCTGCCTCCGTCCATCAGGACTTGTGTAAATTGCAGTCCGTCGATTATAGGATCCAATATCAGGGCAGTCCATCCTGCATTTCGAACGCTTCTGGAATAATCCAGGTGGTCGAAAGTGATTGGTTTTGATGTCCAATCTCTATGTTCCGCTGGGTTGGACCGTGCGAGACCCATTTTAACGGGTGCCGCATTGTTTTTCCGTATTATCACATGAAGTGAATTTACTGCTTTGACCTCTTGTGGGAAAGTCTTTTGTTTTCCGGTGCTCTGCTGGTGGGGTTTATCATCATCTTCGCTTGATGCGTCGAGCCCCTTGTGTTCGGCATTTAATCGGCCGGACTGTTTGAAAACCCAACAATCTCGGTGGGTGTGGTTTGCAGGCCTTCCGGGGGTATTGTGGATTTGACATATCCGACCCAAAATTTTGTGTAAGTTGGATACCTCATCACTGTTATCCTTAAGAGGTAGTGTTTTGTTGTTTGGCCGCGAGCTTTTGAATCCGGCGTTGACCGCCGTATTCTTTGGGCCTTTTTCTTTATTCCGGCGCTGATCCTTTCTGTGTCGTGGTTTCCGGTTTCCATCTCTACTCTCGGATGTACTCGGGTCGCTGGTGCTGCATCTTGCTAGCCAGCTATCCTCCCCCGCGCAAAAGCGGGTCATGAGGCTTGTCAGTGCGGACATTGTCCTCGGTTTCTCTTGGCCTAGGTGTCTGGCGAGCCATTCGTCTCGGACATTGTGTTTAAAAGCTGCTAAGGCTTCGGCGTCCGGACAGTCGACTATTTGGTTCTTTTTAGTGAGGAACCTGTTCCAGAATTTGCGCGCTGACTCTCCGGGCTGTTGCGTTATATGACTTAGATCATCTGCATCCGGAGGGCGGTTATAACTCCCTTGAAAATTTGCTCTAAACGCGTCTTCAAGCTCTTCCCAACTTCCAACAGTATTTTCTGGGAGGCTTTTGAGCCAATGACGGGCTGGCCCTTTGAGCTTGAGGGGTAAATATTTTATGGCGTGGAGATCATCTCCTCTAGCCATGTGTATGTGTAGTATATAATCCTCTATCCAGACTCCAGGGTCTGTTGTTCCGTCGTAAGCCTCTATGTTTATGGGTTTAAACCCTGCTGGGAATTCGTGATCCAGCACCTCATTGGTGAAACATAGTGGGTGTGCGGCGCCCCTGTATTTGGGTGTGCCGTTGTCTTCGAACACTTGACGTGTTGTGCTGCTTCCTGGGGCCCTCTTTTTTGGCCCGTAAATGGACCTAGCAGGGCCATCTGTTTTCCCAGGGTCATGAGTCGGCTTATGTGTGGCGCCGCTTGTAGATTTGGGCCTATCATCTGGTCGTCTATCCGGCCCGGCAGCCTCTTTGTTTTTTGACTGTGGGGGCTCTATGGCTTCCTCGTCAAATTATGGCAGTAGTTTGCGCTTTGGGTAGCTCTTTGATTGATGGCCATTGCCGTATTTGTCTGCGGTTGTGAGCACTTTGCTCCACCTCGCTCTGAGTATGTCTTCCGCTGTTTTGAGCTTCCGTTTTTCCTTCTTCAGGCTTCTTGCGGTGGCGACGAGTCTTCCATGAAGGTTTTTATTCTCCAACGGTGTGTCCGGCGTGAGGTCGTCTGGACTGTTGTTTTCGCCGGGCCTGGACTGATTATCTGACTCGTCCTGTTCGGACGGTTGCTTGTCTGCGTGTTCGTCGTCCACTGGTTTGCCCTGCTGTATTGCTGGGTCATTACGAGCGCTGTTGTTGTCGAGGCGGGACTTAGGGCGGCGTCTGCGTCGCCGTTTTGGTTGTTTGTCGGTGGGATTATCTTCTGCCGCGCCCCGTTGGTCCTCGTTATTGCTTCCTTTTGGGGTATCCACCATGTATACATCGTATGACGAGGTGGTCTTCCAGTGCCCAGTAGGCGCTGGTTCTTGTTCATCTCCGGCATCGTCGTCCATACCGTCGATGTCTTCGGAGTCATAGTCTAGCATGTCGGTTAAATCGTCGACAGTGGCTACAAAGTGGGTGGTGGGTGGGCTTTGAATTTCTTCGTTGTCCGTATCCCAACCGTCCTGGCCATAGTCCGGCCAGGTCTCTCCGGATAGCGAGAGATGTTTTAGCGAATTTAGGATGTCGCCAAAGGGCGAGTGTAGGAAGATGTCCGCGGCGGTGAATTCCATAACCGGCGCCCAATCAGATTCGATTGGCAGGGGCGTGGGAGGTCCAGAGTCTGGCAGGGAGTCCGGCACCTCGGAGTCACGAGCTTCGCAAGGGACAAGGTTAGTGTTCGGCTCCATCGACGTGGAAGTTGCAGCCCCCGAGGCGGTGTCCAACCACCGGACCTCGATCTGGGCGATCGGCTCCGGACTAAGGGCCGGAGCGGATTCTTGTGCGGCCACCAAGGCACTGTTTGGCGGCAGAGCTAGATCATGCCCATCGTGACAGTGCAACACGCTTGGCTGTGGCTAGATCCCGTCGAAGATCAAGTCCCCGCGGATGTCGGCCATGAAGTTTAGGCTCCCGAACCTGACCTGACGGCCAGGGGCGTAGCTTTCGATCTGCTCCAGATGGCCAAGTGAATTATCCCGCAGTGCGAAGCCCCCGAATATGAAGATCTATCCGGGGAGGAAAGTCTCACCCTGGACAGCGTTGTTGATTGAAGAAGCCATCGAGCCTATCAGTGACGACACAGAGGAACTCTCAATGAAAGCACCAATGTCGGTGTCAAAACCGGCGGATCTCGGGTAGGGGGTCCCGAACTGTGCTTCTAGGCGGATGGTAACAGGAGACAAGGGACACGATGTTTTACCCAGGTTCGGGCCCTCTCGATGGAGGTAAAACCCTACGTCCTGCTTGATTAATATTGATGATATGGGTAGTACAAGAGTGGATCTACCACGAGATCAAGGAGGCTAAACCCTAGAAGCTAGCCTATGGTATGATTGTTGTAATGTATATTGTGTCCTACGGACTAAAGCCCTCTGGTTTATATAGACACCGGAGAGGGCTAGGGTTACACAGAGTCGGTTACAATGGTAGGAGATCTACATATCCGTATCGCCAAGCTTGCCTTCCACGCCAAGGAAAGTCCCATCCGGACACGGGACGGAGTCTTCAATCTTGTATCTTCGTAGTCTTGGAGTCCGGCGGACGATGATAGTCCGGCTGTCCGGACACCCCCTAGTCCAGGACTCCCTCAATTATCTTGCAAGACGTGGACTACAGAAGTACTTTTATTACAACTCATCCGAGTGAAAATTTAAGTGTAAAATGGGCGGAGTAGCTCCGCGTTCCATGCCCGGGGCTCGTCGATATTGTGCTTGACGTTGTAGATACGGTACGCTCCGTTGTGGAGAACCTTGGTGACGATGAAGGGTCCTTCCCAAGAAGGAGCAAGCTTGTGTTGTTTCTGCTGGTCCACTCGGAGAACCAAATCTCCTTCCTGGAAGGCTCGACTCTTCACGTTTCTAGCGTGGAAGCGACGCAAGTCCTGTTGATAGATGGTCGATCGGATCAGAGCCATCTCTCTTTCTTCCTCTAAAAGGTCGACTGCGTCCTGCCACGCTTGTTCCGCTTCAGCTTCGTTGTAGAGCTCAACTCGAGGAGCATTGTGGAGCAGATCACTCGGCAAGACCGCTTCAGCTCCATAGACCAAGAAGAATGGAGTTCTTCCGGTCTACCGATTAGGCGTGGTCCTTAGACCCCAAAGCATCGAGGGAAGTTCGTCGACCCATGCTCCAGCCGCATGCTTAAGGTCACGCATCAGTCGGGGTTTCAACCCTTTGAGGATCAAGCCATTGGCTCGCTCCGCTTGTCCATTCGACTGTGGATGGGCGACCGAAGCGTAGTCGACCCGTGTGCCTTGAGAAGAGCAGAAATCCCTGAATTCCTCCGAGTCGAAGTTCGACCCATTATCTGTGATGATGCTGTGCGGGACCCCATATCTGAATATCAGTTCCCTAATGAAGCTAACAGCAGTACCGGCGTCAAGGTTCTTGATGGGTTTAGCCTCAATCCACTTGGTGAACTTGTCGACTGCCACCAGTACATGCGTGAAACCGCTTCAACCTGTTCTCAAGGGGCCCACCATATCCAATCCCCATACTGCGAAGGGCCAGATGAGTGGTATAGTCTTCAGAGCTGACGCAGGCTTGTGTGACATGTTGGAGTAAAATTGGCATCCTTCGCACTTGTCCACTATTTCCTTTGCCATCTCATTTGCCCTTGGCCAGTAAAATCCGGCTCGGTATGCTTTGGCCATGATGGTCCGAGAGGACGCATGATGGCCACAGGTCCCCGAGTGGATATCATCAAGGATGATTCGACCTTCCTCTGGCGTTATACACTTCTGACCAACTCCGGTCGCGCTCTCCCTGTACAACTATCCTTTGATCACGGTAAAGGCCTTGGATCAACGGACGATCTGTCGAGCCTCTTCCTCGTCCTCTGGGAGCTCTTTTCTCAGGATATACACGATGTACGGAACTGTCCAGTCGGGAGTGATCACTAAAACCTCCATGACCAAGTCGACCACTGCTGGGACTTCTACTTCAGTCGGATCTGTGGCACTCTTGGGCTGCAGAGTTTCTTCGATGAAAGGATCTTCTTTGACTGACGGAGAGTGGATATGCTCCAAGAACACACCACTCGGAATGGCCTCTCTCTTGGAACCTATCTTTGCCAGATCATCAGCCGCTTGATTCTTCAGTCGGGGTATACGATGGAGCTCTAACCCCTCAAACTTCTATTCCAGCTTCCTCATTGCATTGCAGTATCCAGTCATGGCTGGGCTTCTCACGTCCCACTCCTTCATCACTTGGTTAACCACCAAATCTGAGTCGCCATAAACCATAAGGCGACGGACGCCGAGTGATATGGCCATGCGCAACCCATACAAAAGGGCCTCATACTCTGCCTCATTGTTGGAGGAATCAAAGTGAATCTGGAGCACATACCTGAGCTTATCTCCTCTGGGGGAAACCAAGACAACCCCAGCACCGGAACCATTCAACATCTTAGAGCCGTCAAAAAACATGGTCCAATGCTCCGAGTGAACTTGAGCTGGCTGTTGTTGTTCAATCCACTCGGCAAGGAAATCTGCTATTGCTTGGGACTTAATGGCTTTCTTTGCCTCAAACTTGATATCAAGGGGAAGAAGTTCAATTGCCCATTTTGCCACTCGACCAGTTGCATCTCTGCTGTGCAGAATCTCTGAAAGTGGAGCGTCGCTGACGACTGTAATGGAATGATCAGAGAAATAATGAGCAACCTTCTTCGTGGTCATGTAGATCCCATACACAAGCTTCTGATAATGAGGATATCGTTGCTTTGATGGAGTCAAAACTTCAGACAGATAGTACACTGGGCACTGAACTTTGAAGGCTTTTCCTTCTTCTTCCCGCTCGACCATAAGCACTGTACTAACGACTTGTCCTGTGGCTGCAATATAAAGCAACAGAGGCTCTTTGCTGACTGGAGCAGCAAGCACCGGCTGGGTGGAGAGCGGAGCTTTTAGCTCGGCAAACGCTGCATCAGCTTCTGGAGTCCACTCGAACTTGTCTGCCTTCTTCATCAGTCGGTAAAGAGGCAATGCCTTTTCACCGAGTCGTGAGATGAATCGACTTAATGCGGCCAAGCATCCAGTAAGCTTCTGGACATCGTGCACCCGCACAGGGCATTTCATTCGGAGTATAGTGCCAATTTTTTCTGGGTTAGCGTCGATTCCTCGTTCGAAAACGAGAAAACCGAGTAACTTTCCACCAGGAACTCCGAATGTGCACTTTGATGGATTGAGCTTGATATCATACCTTCTGAGGTTGGCAAATGTTTCGGCGAGGTCAGTCAGTAGGTCGGAACCCTTTCGCGACTTGACCACGATATCATCCATATATGCTTCCACATTCCGACTGATTTGAGTGAGCAAACACTTCTGAATCATTCGCATGAACGTGGCTCCGGCATTCTTGAGGCCGAATGGCATGGTGATATAGCAGAAGCACCCGAATGGAGTGATGAAAGCTGTTTTTATCTCATCGGGTCCGTATAGACGGATCTGATGGTACCCGGAATAGGCGTCTAGAAAAGACAATCTCTCACATCCCGCAGTCGAGTCAACAATTTGATCAATGCGAGGGAGAGGAAAATGATCTTTCGGGCAGGCCCGATTGATGTGCTTGAAATCGATGCACATTCGAAGTAAGTTGTCCTTCTTAGGAACCATGACGACATTGGCGAGCCACTCGGAGTGGTATATCTCTCGGATAAATCCTGCCGCCAATAGTCGAGCCACCTCTTCACCAATAGCTTTTCTCTTCCTGACGGCGGACCGTCGAAGATGTTCTTTGACTGGTTTTGCTGCTGAGTCGACTCTAAGGCGATGCTCAGCCAGTCCCCTGGGAACACCCGGCATGTCGGCTGGCTTCCATGCAAAGATGTCCCAGTTCTCACGGAGGAACTGGATGAGCGCTTATATTTCGGGTCGAGTGTTGTGGAGATATGGGTCGGAGCTGCATTGGGGTCGGTCGGGTGAATGTGGACGGGCTTCGTCTCACCGGACGACTAAAATGCTGACTCCGTGGCTGGCTTCTTGGCTCGCAGCAAATCACTCGGATCTGCATTTTGCTTATACTCTTCAAATTCGACCGCTGTCACCTGGGAATCGGCAATCTTTGAGCCTTTCTGGAAACACTCTTCTGCCTTTTTCTGATCACCAGTGACAGTGATCACTCCTTTAGGGCCGGGCATCTTCAGTTTGAGGTACACATAACATGGTCGAGCCATGAATCTTGCGTAAGCTGGTCTCCCCAAAATAGCGTGGTAAGCGCTCTGAAAATCCACGACCTCAAACGTCAGTTTCTCTTTGCGAAAATGCTTCGAATCACCAAACACCACATCCAGAGCTATTTGGCCGAGTGACTCGGCTTTCTTTCCTGGTATGACTCCGTGAAAACTCATGTTACTGGTGCTCAGTCGGGACATCGGAATGCCCATCCCTTTAAGCGTGTCCGCATACAATAAGTTCAGTCCACTACCACCATCCATTAGCACCTTCATGAGTCGAGTGCCTTCGACCACCGGGTCGACCACCAAAGCTTGCCTCCCGGGGGTGGCTATATGAGTCGGGTGATCAGACTGGTCGAATGTAATGGGAGTTTGGGACCATCTCAGATAATTGGGTGTCGCCGGGGCGACCATGTTCACCTCGCGGTTAATAACCTTCAGTCGACTCTTGCTTTCCACATCTGCGAAGATCATCAGAGTGGAGTTAACATGAGGATATCCTCCCTCACTGTCCTCCTTGTCTTCGGCTTTGTCTGACTCCTTTTCCTTGTCCTTGGGCTGTTTACCTTGGAACTGCTGGATCAGGAGTCGACACTGGCGAGTGGTATGCTTCGGGTAGATGATATTACCCTCTTCGTCTTTCTTCGTGTGGATGTGACACGGCATATCCATCACGCCATTTCCTTCTTTGTCCTTCACCTTCTTGGGGTTCCAGGATCCTTTGGGTTTACCCTTGAACTTGCCCTGAGTCACGGCCAGAGCCTCCCCAGGAGCCGCTGGTTCGGTCTTCCGTTTCTGCTTCCGACTGGAGTTTCCTTTCTCCGACTGACTCGGCTTGTACTTTCCGCTCCGGAGTCGATCCTCCTCCTTGCCGTTGGCGTACTTGGTGGCAATTTCCATCATCCGACTCAGGGTCATATCTCCGGTTCGACCAAACTTCAAACTTAATTCTCTGTTCTTAACACCATCCTTGAAGGCCCAGACTGCCTGATGATCAGACACGTTCTCCACGGTATGATGCAAAGTGATCCATCTCTGAATATACTCTCTTAGAGTCTCATTCGACTTCTGCACACAAACTTGCAGCTCTGTAAATCCAGCTGGTCGCTTGCAAGTTCCTTCAAATGTTCTGACAAACACTCGGGAAAGATCTTCCCAAGTGTAAATGCTGCTTGGAGGTAACTGATTCAACCATGCTCTGGCAGAACCTTCCAACATGAGCGGTAAGTGCTTCATAGCCACCTCGTCATTCCCACCGCCGATCTGTACAGCCACTCGGTAGTCTTCAAGCCAAGTTTCAGGCTTAAACTCACCAGTGAACTTGCTTACTCAAGTTGCCAACCTGAAGTTGGGGGGAATCACCGCGGCTCTGATAGCCCTGCTGAAACATTCCGGACCAGAAACATGCACTCGACTGCTTGTGGGCGCATCTCTGTCAGGGCCGCCTCGATGAGCTCTGTTCCGATCGACCAAGCCTTGCACGATGATGGATCGCGCGTCGAAGCCTGGTTCCCGGGAATCGACCGGAGCTCTTCGCCCCACACTGAATTGACGCATGTCATCTTGCTGCCGAGGAGCGTGAGACCCACCTCTCGGGGGAGGAGTGGGCACTCAACGCCTATCATCACGATCGTATCGGTCACCATACTGGTCCCGTCGATTCTCGCGTCCTTCACGCCGCGGAGGCGATCTGGGGCTGTGAGCCGACTGAACCGTATTCGCAGTGACGGATCGACTGTGAATTCTGTTGCATGACTGCAACACGGCTGAATTCTGATCTCCTGCTGCCCGGAGCAAATCTCTGATCTGCATCAAGCCTCTGCCAGCCTCCGACTGAGAGGGCTGAATGGACTCTGCTATACGGGTTGCAGCTGCTAACTTCTGAATCGGGTTCGATATACCTGAGTCGGCGGGAAGAGTTGACGCCGATTGGAGTCGGGTACTCGTTGCCGCGCGCGCTCGTCGAGTGCTCGCTAAAGATTCTCCAGACGAGCGCGTTCATCCAAGTTGGCCAAACGTGCCTCCTCCAAGGCGCGAGCCTCGGGAGTTTCTCCTGCGATGGGAGTATGCAGGGCATCCACGTTCCTGCGGCGAAGCTCTTCCCTTTGCAGGGAATTGAGTGGCTCGGGTTGGTACTCTTCGTGGACTTGTGCGGGGTCGCCTCCACCGTCTACCCCGTCCTCACGGGGGAAACCGGGAGGGCTACGAGGTCCGTTGACCATCAAGATTTCCACCGCCGGATCACTGCTATCGCACTCGGATGCAGTCTCTACGGAGCCAGTCGAACAGGCCGTAGAGGGACTCGTCGGGCTCGATTGCCGCAACTTGGGGGGTGGCCGTCTGGCGAGCCACCGCGTGCCGCACCCACCGCTAGAGTCTCGACCGACCAGAGCGCTTGCGCTGGCGGGAGACCGGGAGGGTGATCGATAGGGGAGTCGACCGATATGGAGTCGATGGTTGCCGCAGCAGAACGCCGCGGACACATGCACGAAAATGCGTCGCACCACGGACGGGGAGCGCATCAACGTCGAGTGGAGCCTCCTGGAGCCAAGCAGAGTCATCGGCGATGAAGGTGAGAGCGCCGAGACGGATCTCGTGGCCCTCGACCAAAACTCCACCAGCAACCATGATGAAAGTAATCGGAAAAACTGCAACTTCTCCAAAAATCGCTTAAGACACCTGCCCCACGGTGGGCGCCAACTGTCGTGGTTCTAAGTCTGACAGAAGAGTGGGGGGTAGGTATGGAGAGGCAAGGTCCTAGCTATGGAGCAGTTGTAAACACCAAGAGATGTACGAGTTCAGGCCCTTCTCGGAGGAAGTAACAGCCCTACGTCTCGAAGCCCGGAGGCGGTCGAGTGGATTATGAATGTATGGATTACAGGGGTGCGAACCCTTTACACTGAGGAGGAGGGTGGCTTATATAGTGTATGCCCGACCCCTCCGGTCCTCAGTAATGCAGGGTTTAAAAGTACATTAAGTCTGGGCGTTACTGGTAACGCCTTACATAAAGTGTCCTAAATGCCATAAAGACTACTTAATTACAGACCGTTAGGTTGCAGAGTGACTCTTGATCTCCTGGTGGTTGAGTGAGTCTTCATGGTCGAGTCCTTCGAGTCCGTCGAGTGAAGTCTCTCTTGGTCGACTGGAAGGTAGTTTCTTCTGAGGGTGTCCTTGGGTAGGGTACTTTGATCAGGTCTATGACCCTACCCTAGGTACATGACTTCATCACCCCCCGCACACCTCCTCCCCCTAGCTGCACCTCCCTGCGCTCATGGAGACGCCATCTCCCTCGCGCATGTCATCTCCGCATCATACTTCCTTCCCCTGGCTCTGCTTTACCTCCTCCTCCTTGCTCACGCTGCCGCCATGGCATGCCGCTTCGGCCTTCCATTCATATCTGCCACCACACGCCTTCTACGACCTGCTGTTAACGGCGCCACTCCTAGAGTCCCGGTTGTCGTGCAGTGAGTAAATTGCTGAAAGCCACCACATTCGTGGCTGAGATACTACAAAACCACCGCTTTTGTCCAAAGTCACAAAAAACCACCAACTCTGTGGCAAGTGAATAACAAATCGCACTGATTCGAAACTAAGCGCGTCTAATAGCAAAACTGACGGGTGGGACCCGTCTGTCCGAGCTGACGTGGCGAAGACTAGTCCTAGTCAATGGTTGACATGCTGAGATGGACGGGGGTCCCACCTGTCAGTCACACCTCTTCTCTTCTCTCCTTCTTCCTCCCCACATATCTCTCTCCCTCACTACCAATAGTGTCGCCCCTCCCCGCCGCCTGACACCGCCCCTTTCAGCACGCCTCCCCACCGCTAGGTGCCGGCCGAATCTAGTGCACCGTAGTCATCTACGCCCGCCGCCCCTCCCCGCACACAGTCCCCTCCCTGTTCGCCCCCGGGCTCGCAACGGCGACCACACCAGCGCCGGGCGGAGGGGGCTCAGATCGAGCTCGAGCTCGGCTCTGGAAGCCCCGCCGCACTGTCCATGGCCAGATCCGGCGACCCTGGAGCCCCGCCTGCCCTATCGTTTGCGACCTCCTCCACAGATGCGTGGCGGCACCGCCTGTTCGGGAGCGGGGCGGTGGCGCTGCAGGCGCGGACTCGGGATGGCGGCAGGCGGGGGCGACGAGACTGCAGGCACTGTGAGGGGCGGCGACGGCGCAAGTGTAGGTGTGAGGCAGCGGCGCTGCGGGCGGACGTGGGATGGCGGCGGGCGCGTGGCGGCGGCGCTGCAGGCGCATGCGCGGGGCAGATGCGTTACAGGCGCGGGGCAGCGGCGTTGTGGGATGGGGCGGGGCTTGCCGGCGGGCGCACCTCCTTGAGCTCGGCCTCCAGCCGCCGGTGGAGTTCTTTGTTTGAGCCGGCCGCCGGTGGAGTTGATGAGAAGGCGACGGAGAGAAGTTTGAGGAGGAAGAAGAAGGTGTTAGACAGACAAGTGGGACCCCTGTCCACCTCAGCTGGTCAAATATTGACTAAGATTAGTCTTCGCCACATCAGCCCAGATATATGGGTCCCACCCGTCAGTTTTGCTATTAACGCGGCTTAGTTTCGAATCAGTGCGATTTGTTATTCACTTGCTACAGAGTTGGTGGTTTTTTGTGACTTTAGACAAAAGCAGTGGTTTTGGAGTATCTCAGCCACAAATGTGATGGTTTTCAGCAATTTACTCTCATGCAGTGCAGGAAGAAGAAGATAGTCAAGAAGAGCGGCAGCGCGCCGCAGCTCTGCTCGGTGCACGACGGATGTTCAGTTTCTTCTCTGTCCAAGATGCCATCGGGAATGCCCAGATATGGCCGAGGTGCCGTCGGAGGCCGCGCCCACCTTGCACAGATGCCCGATGTCGCCATCGTTTTTGTTTGTCCTATCAGCGTCGCCATTTTTTCTTGGCTGGGATGTTGCTGACGCCGCCCAGTTTTGATCTGGAAGCCGTCCCCGGCGCGTTGGACAGATGCAGCTACCGAGTTCAGTATGATGTTCGGAAACCAGTGAACCACCAAGCGTGGAAAAAATCCCACAACAGCAGCGGTAACAAGATATCATTGATCCTACTACAGTATGTACTCCCTGTTTAGATCGGTTAAGGGCCAATTTCAATCAAGCATGTACTGTAACAGTTAACTGCAACAGTAAATAATCACCTTGAGTTGGTGTTCAGAAAGTCAGAGTTTTTTTTTGCAAGATAAAATTAATACATATTTTTGCACTTTCAGTTTAAAATTAATTAAGACTTTCGCCTCATAATCATGCCAAAAATATGGGATGTGAAACTAATTCCAAAATGAGTACATGCATCGTTTGGCAAAATAATCACAAGGCATGACCAACAAGCAGAGTGGAGCTAGGAAGATTTCAGATAGGGTGCCACCTCCATGAAAATTGTTTAACAAAAAGGTTCTCGGTGGCCATGAACACCCGATGGCAATGCCCCTGATGGCAATGGACAAAGTCATATTTTCAACTGCCTCTTGACAGACAGTTAATGGTCAACTAAATAGCCGTGAAATTTTTGGGAGAGGGGTATTTGAGTGGCACATATGGTTGAAATCTGAGTAGTAATAGTCTACAAACAATAACAAAATGAAATGTTCATGTTTTAAAAAATGTTTGCAAATAGTATAAAATTTCCATGAATTCAAAAAATATTCTTGATTTTAGAAATTGTTTGAAAATTTCTAGAAGTGTTCATAAATTTGAAAAATGTTCACGATTTCACATATGTGCATGAGTTCAAAAAAATGTTCTTGATTTCAGGAAAGAATTGAGAGTAATAGTCTATCTCGATGATGCAGCAAAATATGGTCATGCCATTGGAGATAATGATTATTTTTTCTCCCGTTGCAACGCACGGACCCTTTTGCTATTATTATATATAAAACGAAAAAACAAGAGTAATTGGGCCGGCCCAGAGCTGGGGGCGGAGATTGTGCACCAAGTTGCGAAATGTTCTGTAACGGGCGCCCTAAGCGCCAAATAGGAATGCTCTTGCTTACTGCAAGATGTATCGGGTAGCAACTAATCAAGGGACCCCTCGCTGAAGGCGAGGGCGAATTGGGCCGGCACGGGCATACGAAAGGCCACATCCTCGTGTTTCTTTTAACATTCTCTGTGTTCTTTTTTGCTTTATTTTCTTACTTTTTTATACTATAAATATTATATATAATACAAAAAATACTCTACAAAAAATATTTGAAAATGTTGCGCAAGCATTTAAAAAATGTTAAATGTGTATAGTGAAAATGCTTATCACGTACACAAACAATATACAACGTGAAATGTGTATAGAAAAAATGTTGACCATGTACTTAAAAAATGCTAATCAAATAATTTTACAAAAATGTCTGAAAAATGTTAAGCTTGTATTTTGAAAAAAATGTGTATATAATTTTTTTCATGTATTAAAAAAATGTTAAACTTGTATTTGAAAATCATAAATGTGTATAGAAAAAATGTTGAACATGTATTAAAAATGTTAAACTTGTCTTTGAAAATTTTAGATATCTATACAAAAAATGTTAAACTTGAATTTGAAAAATTATGAATGTATATAAATGTTTTTTGACCATGTATTAAAAAATGGTGAACTTGTACATGAAAAATCTTAAATGTGTTTAGAAAAAATGTTGAGCATGTATTAAAAATGTTTCACTTGTATTTGAAAATGTTAAATGTGTACAGAGAAAATGTTGACCATTTATTTTAAAATATTAAACTTTTATTTGGAAAATGTTAATTAAGCATTGCAAATTGTTAAACATGTATAGAAAAGTGTTGACCATGTATTCAAAAAATGTTGACCATGTATTAAATAAAATGATGATTTTTTATTTGAAGATTGTTGAACATTTGTTAAAAAAATGTATTAGATATATACCAAAAGTGTATATAGAAAAACATTGAAAACCGAGAGAAAACAAAAAACCGATGAAAAACGACAAAGAAAAAGAACGAAGAAAAAAAAGAAAAGAAAAAAGGCAACGAAAACCAAGAAAGAAACAACGAAAACAAAAAAGAAGAAAAGTAGAGAAAATAAAAAACCAATGAAAAACGAAGAAACACAGTGTCAAAACAAAAACAAAGCAAAACAAAAGTCGGTGGAGAAATCTGGCTATGTTAGGTCAAGTGCGCCGCTCCTTACATAACTAACACAAACTTGACAATGGCGTGTTGGCTAGCAGTTCTGGAACAACGAAGTACAGGGTTGGGAGAAATAATCTATTTTTTTAGAAAAAATATTTTTTTCTTTCATGGGAGGCGTAAATTTGCTTTTCATGGAGGCGCAGATTTGCTTTCGCAAGAGGCACAAACGTGCCTCTTGGAAAAGGGGAAATGTCTTGTTTTTTGTTTTCTTGGGAGACACAGATTTGTTTCTCATAGAGTCATAGATTTGCTTTCGCAAGAGGTACAATTGTGTCTTTCGGAAAAGAAAAAAGAAAATACATTTTTTGCTACCACAGCAGGCACAGATTTGCTTTCGTGAGAGGCATAGTTGTGCCTCTCGAACCCCCACCCCCCACCCCCCACCCCCCGAGCGTATTTTTGCTTCCACGAGAGGCACAAACTTGCTTCTAGTGGATGCATATATTTGCTTCCGCGATAGGCATGAAGAAGAAAACAAACATATTTTTTTATTTTGCTTCCACGGGAGGCACACGTGAGAAGGACAACTGTGCCTCTTAAAAAAACATTTTTTTTCTTCCATGGGAGGCACAGATTTGCTTCCGTGAGTGAAAAAAAACACATTCTTTTTTTCTTCTACAAGAAGCACAAATTTTCTTCTCATAAAGGCACAAATTTGCTTCCGCGAGAGGCACAACCACCACCGTCATGGAGCCATAGGAGGTCATTGCAGGACAGTCTGCAGTCACCCCAACCGATTGATCGGATCTTGATCACCACCACTAAGCTATTCATATAGCATGGACGATGAGGAGGGGATTCAAATGAACGTCGCAAAACTTAGAGCATCTACAGTCGGGCACCCTAAAGCCGCCTCAAACGCCTGGGCGGGCCGCCCGGTCACTGACCAGTCACGAAATTTCGACCCAAGTAGACTCCTTAAACATACCTCAAATGCACGGGCTGACCGACACCCCTCATTGCCAGCTCAAATATGGAGCGGATATAGGGGCACCGGGGTGCGCCCGCCACATCAGACCAAACAGCCCGACCCCAATCGTAAATTGCACCAAATTCACCAAACCCTTCCTCCTCTTGCCGCCCTCCAACCTTTCCCGCGCCCGAGCCCTCGTCGTCCGCCACCCTTGCTTCCCATCCCGCCCACCGGCTCGGATCCGCCGCGTAGATGTCATCCAGCCCGTCCCCGACCGCCGCGACGGAGATGCAGTCCGCCTCGTCTGTCGGCATCGCTTCCTCGGCTCCGTCGTGCAAGGCAGAGAACGTTGCCCGGAAGATGCGGCAACGCCAACAGCGAGAGAGGGAGGCAGCGATGGCGTCGCAGGGAGGTGCGGACATGGGCTTGCTTGCAGATAAGAAGAAGGAGATCAACGACCGTAGGGAGTACGAGGCGGCAAGGGCGGTTGCGGCAGCGGCAGTGGAGCATGCTGCTAGGATGCAGGCGGAGTAGGACGCAAGCATGGGCTCAGAGCAGGCGGCTTGGATGTCGTCCGGCCAGTGATCCGACAAGCGAGCCATCGTCACGTTCAGATATGGATTTCATTTTGGCATGTCCGGTTTGTTGAATTATGATTTGCTTTGATTTGTTTCGAACTGTTGAATTCGGACAATTTGTATCATATGATCTAAGTGCATGAATTGCATGGATTTGAGGATTGACATTTGAGATCTATGGATGTGCGGCGCAACATATATGGGCTGGCGGGCGTTGTCCGTAGACGCGCCCGGACGCGCCTGTGGGCGTGTAGGGGACCGGATTTGTCAAAGTCGGTTGTAGATGCTCTCATGGAGCCAATATTTTCTCCATTAGACAACGGTAATAATGTTCGCAGAACACTGGTAGAAAGTTATTCGAAGAGTCAGACTGGCCCATCCTAGCCCAACTCAACGTTTGTATTCACAGCTCACTTTTCTTTAGACCAAATCACCGGTTACACCTCATACGCCGTTGCAGTGAGAAAATAGAAAAGGAAGAATCATCACCCAACATAAACTGCATATTCTCGCCGTTTGGCAACACTAGGAGTACGTTTGTACGTGCATGCAACCCTGAACGAGTCTACGGCCGGCAGTCTAGCTAGATACCATTAATATGGATCGGACGACAATTAACCTCGTAATCCCCGTCAATGACAACGACTTTGAGACTCATCACAGAGACCAGCACGGCCCATATATAAGCAAGAAACTTGCTTCTACAGCAGATCGATGTTAGATTAGCCACCATTAGCAGTGCAACTGAGCATTAGTCCTCAAAGAGCTAATTCATCGCATCACCATGTGCTGGCTCACAGCTAGACGGCGACGTCAGGCCGAAGAGGAGCGCCGGAGACTGGTGATGAGGCAAAGAGAAGAGGCGGAGAAGCGAAGAGAAGAGGCGGAGAAGACGCCCTGCTTCCGCTTGAGAAGGAACCTGGCCGCCTACGAGATGGAGGAGGGAAGGAGGATAAGAAGGGCTGCCGAGAGGGCCAAGGCGATGGAGAACGTCGAGTCGGCCGGCAAGGTACAAGGCAAGGGGAAGAACGTGTCACCACAGGAGGCGAGAATGGAGAAGGAGAAGATGAGGAAGGACAAGAAAGAAGAGGAGAGGCTCAAGGCGAAGGTTGAGAAGGAGAGGAAGAAGCGCGAGGAGGAGGCCAAGAAGAAACGAGAAAGAGAGGCCAAAGAGAAGGAGATGGAGAGGAAGAGGAAAGAGGCGTCCAAGAAGAGAAAGACCGCCAAGGGAAAATGATGATGGAATGTTGCTTGATCACGGTAAACATTGGTCCATTGTATATCTCTTGTTTCTGTGGCCTGCACTCATGACAGGAAGTTTTTTGTTAATTTCCTTTGAAACCACGTCCCATTTTAAACCCCGTGCTATCACGGGAAGTGTTGTAAACTGATTGAGCTTGTGTGCTTGTGACATCAGGGAGCTTTTTAGTGTGACTAAGTACTAAGTACGACACTCGGTCACCTTGTTTTTTCATACGGTGCACACGCCCTAAGAAACATTTCTACTTCTAACTTGGCAGTTAGAAAGACTTTTTTTTTGTGTGGGTAGCAGTTAGAAAAACTTGCTCAGTATATATGTTTTATTGTACTCGTGCAGATCTGACAAGATAACTAAGAAACATTGAGTAGGGCATTTTCGAGACCGAGCTCCATGGAAGCGTTAATTTTGAAAAATTCAAAGTTCAAACTTTTCACTTAAAAAACTTTAAAAATAAACATATATACAAAGTTGTAATGTTTATGCATTTAAAATTTCAGGATGAGCGGAGGAAGACATGACGAGTGCCTTTCCTGCTGCGGTTGGTGCAGAAGAAGCTGAAGAAGCAAGTGTCACACAATTGTGATCTTTTTTTTCTTCAAAAGTACGTCTAGTTGTATCATATTTTTATAGAAGTCAGAAGTCAAATACAAGAGACTACAACTCGGTGCGAAACCCCTGAGTGAAACAAACGATTTATGGAAGTCAGAAGACAAGTACAAGAGACTACAACTCATGTGCGAAACCCCTGAGTGAAACAAACGATTAGCTACCGCAAGAAATACAAACACAACACAAAAGAGCCTGCCATAAACAGATCGTCAAGCCGCATCTCGATCAACACCAGACACCTAAGAGCAACAATTTCAACCGAGTTTTCCTTGTTGACGCCTGCGTTCAAATCTGTAACAAGAATTGACATCGTTCACCAATTACTTTTGTCAAAAATAAATACTTTGCCTTTTCGATAGACGAAAAGATGATGCCGTTGGATTTGTGACGGCCAATTTGTTAGTTTGGGTTAAAGAAAATAACTACTCCCTCCGCACCGGTGCATAAGTCGTCTTATTAGGTTTTCGTAAGATGATTTATGCACCAAAAATGACATGGGAGTGCACCGCGCGCGTAATTAGCAACTCACGATTCAGAGCCAGTCTCTCTTATCCGCGGAGCAGCAACCTCATCGACCCACCCACCACACACACATAATACACCGGACTGAAACAACATGCCCGCACCGATTCAGAGCCCCGCCGTCTTTTTCCAACCTGCCGAGAGCGCGAGACATACAAGAGCTAGCAAGAGCATGGCCATGGCGCCGTCCTCGAAGCCGGCCAAGACCACGACGCCGCACATCCTGCTCCTCCCCTACCCGGCGCAGGGTCACGTGAACCCGTTCCTTCGGCTGGCCAAGGCGCTGCACGCGCGGGGGCTCCACGTCACCTTCGTCCATACGGAGCACAACCACGGCCGCCTACTCCGTTCCCGCGGCCTCGGCGCCGTCACGGGCGCCGCCGACGGCTTCCGGTTCGAGACGATCCCCGACGGGCTCCCCCGTTCCGAGCACGACGCCACGCAGGACATCTGGGCGCTCTGCGAGGCCACGCGCCGGGCGTGTCCTGCCCACCTCAGGGAGCTCGTCGAGAGGCTCGGGAGGACGGAGGGGGTCCCGCCGGTGACCTGCGTCGTCGCCGACGGCGCCATGGGGTTCGCGGTGCACGCGGCCAAGGACATGGGGCTGCTGGCGTACCTCTTCTTCACCCCCAGCGCGTGCGGCTTCTTGTGCTACCTCAACTTCGATCAGCTTGTCAAGCGAGGATACGTGCCATTCAGAGGTAATGAACTGTGTTCATCATATAGTATATCACCTGTTCTAAGCATAGCTATCACATCTGTAGTACTTAATACAAAGGACATAAGAACTTGAAAAGCCTACTAGCTAGATCAGAGATGGTTTTTCATCCGTGCCTAGTTCAATCTCGCGGATGGTCATCGAGCAAAAAGACAAAGGAAAGGTCATGCTTCAAAGATGAACCATTTAACTCGGCTTTCATTGGATATTGGTACCTAGCTAATCAATGTATTTCGTCATAGACTTCCGACGTTTCAGTCACCTATACGATAGTGAGAACAACAGGAGAATCAAACTCTTTGGTCAGCTACTTCAAAAAGATAATGTACCACTTTCAAAAAAAAAAGATAATGTATAAATATAAGGCTATAGCTTTTTATATTTCACACCGAATCTAGTCATGTGTAAAATAACCTCAAGTGGGCCGAAAGGTAACTCGTTTGAACGTCCTACGTAGCTGATTGGTTACTCGACGACACCAACACTCCATTTTTATTCAGTTCACATATTGAGTCAAAACTTTGATCAAGTTATATTTCCAAAATATCATATTAATACCATTAGATTCATCATTTGAAAATATTCACATATATTTGCTATTATAAATAACTAAATGTTTATATTGTTTTTAATAAACTTGCTCAAACTTTATTCAGTTTGACCAAGAACAAAGCTAATATGCAAAGTTAATAAAATAGTGGGAGTTTTATTAACACGCCCCAAAGACCAAACTGGTCGGGTCCTATTTATAGCTAACCACACAACAACAATAGAGGATCCCGGAAGCACCGGCTTCAGAGGTGTGACACCCTAGAGCATTGCCCTAAACGACAGGTTTGCTGATATATGTTTGACACCTCTCTCTCTCTCCATCAATTCAGACTTTTGAAAAAGTTCGCAGACCCATAAATTCAATATGGTATAGAGCCAAGAGGTCTCGCGTTCAAGACAATACCACTACATCGATCCCATGTCTAAGGTTTAAAAAAGCCTAGACTTGAGTGGGAATGTTGAAATATGTTGACAACATCTCACATCAGATCGTACTTTTAGATAAGCTGGCTGGAGCATGAATACAATATGGTTCCCTAATACTTTGACGCATAGTCTATTCCCGGGAGCACTTGCTTGAAAGATGTATCACCAAGGATCACTAAGTTCTTAGTTCTAATTAACAGAGCAACTACAAGATTCATCCACCATCGTAAGTATCTTATCCTTTTTCATAATGTGGCTTGTCCTCTACTCGGTGTGCTTCTATATACCACTATAACTACTAGGAAAACACCACTAGTCTTCTAGCCTAAGCCTGATTCGCAAAAAAAGAAAAATCTAGCTCTAAGCTTTTTTCGATAATTCAATTTTTAAGGGTCCACAATCATTGGTTAAACCAATAAACTTTTGTAGTATGAACATGTGTACACTTAGTAAGCCATTAGTCCCTCTATCATTTGTCATGTGTACACTAGTGGCACTAGATGCACTTTCACCTTGCGCCGCCAAAAGTTCCAAATTTTCAAATTGATAACACGATAAATGTTAGTACCTATATAAAAATAGTTAGTGGTAGAGATGGTCATATTCATACTGGAATGCCAAGTGGTAGAGAATAAAATTTCATACAATTCCTTTGTCGTCTCTTCCCTGGAACCCACTTGCTTTTACAAAGAACGGGCTACTATTAACACTTACACAGTTGGGTTTCATTTACTCTCTTTGTTGCTCCGACCATGATGGGATATTCTATAGTCGTTGAGTGACTCAACATAACACCTTTATTATCATCCCCTTTATTAGTAAAGATATCCAGACTATCTATTGATCCTTGCATTGAGCTAAGATATTAATAAGTAGACACGAACGTAATGAAATAAAGTTAGGTAACTAGAGTATTAAGCAAATAAGTGGTAGATGGTCAGCCATTTGCTAGAAACTTCAAGAGAAAATTGGAAGATGATTAGTATTTGTCCTTTTATCGTATCAGATAGAACTTCAGCTATAAATCTATAATATTGGAACCGACATGGTAAGATCTACTCCCTAAAGTTGGGTCATCTATTTTGGAACAGAGGGAGTAGTAACTACCAGAACAGAAAACTAAAATGTCTTCAAACATACATAGATCTCATCACAAAGAGCCCGACGGTGCAAATAGAAACGACAAAATTTTGGTGACAATAATGGTGCACGTGGCGTAAACATCAAACCGTGAATCTAGTTTATGGGGTATAGTGCATAACTGCAATATTAGGGGATGTCTTGCTTGGAGAGGTGTGGTCATGTGAGGAGCAATTCACTCTTCTTGACATTTTGATCGGTTATTGAACCATTGGTGTGGGTTGATTTATGAATTGCAGAGTGACCCGCTCTAGAGTACCATCCTTTAGAGTTTGAACCTAATTACACATATATTGTTCTAGAAGTTTACTTGCACATAAATTTGTTATGTCATTTCTAAAGGGGATATTCCACACACAAAATCTAGGGATGAGCTTACTTAAGTGAGCAAAATATTGTGAGTTTCTTTTAGAACATAGACGTCAGAGACGTCCGGCTTTAAATTAATAAAGCCCTCAACATAGGCAGCGTGCAAACATGGAACAGACCAACTAAACGGAACCAAAGCTAGACAGCCAAGTTTCAAAGAAAGGCCAAAAGGCGAAAGCGTTGATAAGTGCGTTACATGGCATAGCCAGCCAGATTAACGAGCACGCAGGCTCAAAAGAAGCAGGACCAAAAGGGCTGCCTATCCCTATGAGGCAGCAGACGGAGGAGACGAGGCTCGGGACGCCGAGTAGACTGTGCGGAGCCATGCGATAGCTTGTCGATGGGGATCAGCTTCCTGTTGTCTTCCCAGCGGAGCCCACTGCTGCAAGAATAAGATGCATTTGAAGATAACATCAGCGGGGTGAGAGGGAAACGCTCCCTCAATAGTAAACTTGTTACGAATATGCCATAAGGCCCATAGCATGGCCAAAGCACACGTCCACATGATCCGGCGTAAAGAGCCCTGGATCGAAGATAAGTAAGACACAAGCTCAGAGCGTGAGCGTGGATCCCAATCCACCCCAGCGGCCTCACGGACCGCGCTCCAAGCAAAACGCGCCAAAGGGCAGCGGAAGAACGTGTGGTCAGCATCTTCCGCGTTACGACACAAAGCGCACGGCCCGGAAGCAGGGCCATTGCGCTTAGCTATATTGATAGAGGTAGGAAGGCGATCTTGGCATAATTGCCAAAGGAAGACCTTAATCTTTAGCGGGATTCGCGCCTTCCAAAGCCCCGTGGCTGCCATGGGGGCATGGCCGCGGCACAGCTCTCTATACATTGACTTGACAGTGAACCTGCCAGAGCCCGAGAGTCTCCAAGAGACCTCGTCGGCGGAGTCCGACAAGCGTACGGTCGCTATCAGAGCCCGCAAGCGATCCCACTCTGGCTGCTCCGGCCCCAAGAGCTCCCTTCTGAAGTAGATGGGGGGCGGGGTGGCACTAAGAGCCGACGCCACCAGTTGATTGGGCTCAACCGCGATGGAGTAGAGATGGGGGAACTCAGACCAAAGGGGTTGCTGGCCAATCCAAACGTCGTGCCAAAACCGGATGGAGCGGCCGTTATTAACCGTGAACCTCGCGCCCCTGGCGAAGTATGGTTTGAGGGATTGGATGAAGGTCCAGAAAGGTGACCTGAGAGGAGATGCCTCAAAGAAATTCCCATGCGGGAAGTACTTGGCACGGAGGAGGTCAATCCAGAGGCCGGTCCCTCCCTGGGACAGCTTCCAGATCCACTTGCACATAAGTGCAATGTTCATCAGCTTAGAGTTGATGATCCCGAGGCCCCCCTGGGCTTTAGGTCTACAGACGGCTTGCCACTTAACCATGTGGTACTTCCGTTTAGGGCCCGCTCCTTCCCAAAAGAAACGTGCCCGAGGTGTGTCCATTTTCTTATGGACCCCATCAGCCAACAAGAACATACCCATGGCAAACATGGGTAGGGACGAGAGGCTAGAGTTAGTAAAGATTAGTCTTGCCCCTGAAGACATAAATCGACCTCTCCACGGACATATCCGGTCCGCCACCTTAGTGTTGAGAGGTTCCCAATCGGCAATCGAGCATTTCTTCTCTGCGATCGGGAGGCCAAGGTAGGTAAACGGGAACTTTCCAAGCTTGCAATTTAGCAAGTTGGCCACCCGTTCACTTTCGGCCGCGTCCATCCTATGGACACCACTTCACGTTTGTGGAAGTTAATTTTTAGTCCGGACATGAGTTCAAAACACAGCAAGATGGCCTTAACCGTTGCTATGCTGTGTGTGTCCGGCTCAAAAAGGAGTAGAGTGTCATCCGCATACTGTAGGTGTGACACCCCTCCAGGGATCAGGTTGCCGACCACTCCCCTGATGTGGCCAGCAACGCGAGCTTTGTCTAGCATGGCGCCCAAGGCGTCCGCCACAAAGTTGAAAAGCAACGGTGAGGCTGGATCCCCTTGACGCAGCCCACACTTGTTGCAGAAGAAGTTCCCTACGTCTCCGTTCACCGCTATCGCCGTTTGGCCTCCCGAGACCAATTGCAGCATACGGTGAACCCAAACTGCCGAAAATCCTCGATCCAGAAGGATTTGTCGGAGAAACTCCCAATTCACTCGATCGTACGCCTTCTCGAAATCTAATTTCAGAAGTATTGCCGGCTGGCGGCTACGTTTGAGCGAGTGAACGATCTCTTGGAGGGCCAACGGGCCCTCCAAAATGTTGCGACCACGAATAAAAGCTGTTTGGTTCCTACTAATAATACGATGAGCCACCGAAGACAGGCACGTAGAACAAGCCTTAGAACATATTTTAAACGGGACGTTGATAAGCGCTATTGGGCGAAAAAGTCTAATGTTGTCCGCGCCCTGAACTTTGGGGATAAGCGAAAGAACCCCAAAGTTAAGGCGCGAGATGTCTACTGTGCCACGCATAAACCCGTTACACACCTCGAAGATAGGGCCTTTGAGGACTTGCCAGAATCTTTTGAACATCGCCACCGGCCACCCATCCGGGCCCGGGGCCGTGTTAGATTTCATCCCAAGGGCCGCCTGGTCGATCTCCTGAGGGAGGAAGGCGAGACCCAAGCCTTCATTCTCCTCGTCCGAGACCCGCAGAGCGGGATCCCAGACATCTGGCCGCAGGCGGGCCCTGGACTCCTCCCTGGAGCCCAATAACTCGATGTAGAAATCGTAAATGTGACGTATGATATCCTATTGGCGCAATAGGAGCCCCTGCTCCGATTGCAACCTCAGGATGGCGCACTTACGTCGCCGGCCGTTGGCATAGGCATGGAAATATTTTGTGTTCGCGTCCCCTTTGAGCGTCCACTTAATTCCACCCCTCCTACGCCAGTACTCCTCCTCTGCACGAAGGAGGGCCTCAACCTGGGCCTCAACCGCGTATCGCTGGGCCCAGTCTTGCTCCGAGAAGACCTATGAGTCCGCAGCAGCGTCCATACGGGCAAGGTCCGCCACCAAACGCGCTCGGAGCAGCTTATCCTCACGGCCCTGGTTGGCCCCCCAGCCTTTGAGGGCCGCGCGCAACCCCGCCCCTGCGGTAATCCAGAAATCCATGGGTCCTCGCGTGTGCCCGATCCGAGCAACACATGTCTCCCATTTGGAGAGGAAGATTTGTTCAAATTCCGGGTGTTCAAACCACGCAGTTTCAAAAAAAAACCGTGGGCTTCGTTTTAAACGATCCTCCCCCGAGGAGAGGATTAAAGGGACGTGATCCGACCCGATCCTCGTTTCAGCGTGGAGTGAGCACATGGGAAAGAGCATCTCCCACTCCGCGGACATAAAAACTCGGTCCAGCACTGACCGAACCGGTGTGAGTTGCTTGTTTGTCCAAGTATAGCGTGCACCCACGCAAGCCACTTCCCTAAGGGCCATTTATGCAATCGCGTTATTGAACATGGACACCCTTGTCCAGTTAATAATCCCGTTGTTCTTATCCGCTCCCGAACGGATTAGGTTAAAATCCCCACCCACGACGAGAGGTAAGTTGTGGACACCCAAGGCCGCTACCTTCTCCTGAAGTTCCCCCAAGAACTCGTGTGAGTGTGAGTGATCTGCCGGGCCATAGACCACGATAACCTCCCACTCGCGGAGTGTCGCGCGGTGGCGGACGTGTGCCGACACGAAAAAACGACCGGCATCCCAAGCCACCACCTCGCAGCAAACATGGCTGATGCCAAGGAGCATACCCCCAGAGTGGCCTATCGCTGGCACCCAGTGCCACACGAAGCGTTCGAGCGGGTCGATGGCTAGCAGGTCTCGGTGAGGGAATTCAGCCTTGATGGTTTCCTGCAAGCCAACTACATCGATGTTTTTGACGCGAATGAACTCTTTTAGCTGCGTCCGCCTCCCAACGTGGCCGTAGCCTCGGATGTTCCAGAAGATGAAACGCATTTAGATTATGCGATTGCGGAGGCGGATACCACGGGCGGTAACCGCCTTGGCCACTCGCCGTGTCCTGACAGGACCACGGGCTGGGGGGGACGGTGCAGCCCCTGCTGCTGTGTCCACCCGATCGGGCCGAGCAACTGGGACCAGAGAAGCCCCTGCTTCTTCTGGTACTGTCGCAGCGCGGGCCGCCACAGCCTGGGCAAGCGCGGCCTGCGCGATCTCCTTAGAGCGGATGAGAGACAGCAGCTCTCGGGCCTCTCCCTCATCAGACAGATCAACCCCACTATCCACTAAAATACCCCCAAGGCGCTCATCCGAATAATCGTCGAAAATCGTAAAACGGGGTAGGGGGTTACCTTCGGTCTCCATGTTCTTCTGGGCCAGCAAGAGTTGCGCGCGTTGGAGAGCAGGGAGGTTGCCCTTGGCGCCCTTTGGCCGGGAACTAGCCCGTTCCTACGCCACCGGAGTCGCCGCCACCGCCTTGGAGCGCTTGGCCGTGGAGATGGGCGCCGCCTTGGTCACCTCCGCCCGGAGAGCGTCAGAGGGAGGCGGGGGTTCCACCTGCCCGTGCCCCCCGACCGTACCGCCAGGGGAAGCCAACGCCATCACCACCATCCGGTGCGAGACAGGCGTGCCCGCCCGCACCGAGGGGGGACTCGTTGGCGCCACCGGGGGAGTCTTGCGGCCCGCCGTCTTCTTGTGGAGCCGCACCCCGCCACTCCCCAGACCGCGCGCGGACGTGGGAAGCCCGTCCTTCTCCACAACCGGGGAGATGAGCATGGAGCGGCCCTCCAAGTCACACGAAGCCGAGAGGCCCTTGTCTAGGTCGAGGCCGAGGGACATGTTGGAGCCGTATTGATTGAAGCCCGTCTCGTTGCTGCCCACGCCAACTTGACGCTCCTCCAGGTCCTTCACGGCCCCCGCAGTCGGGGCCACGGCCTCCGAAGTCTTGTCCTTGAGGCCCAGCTTATCCCAAGTCGCAGTGTCGATGGAGTCATCCCCCATGCTCGCGTCCTTGTCCCTGTCTTTGTCCTTGTCCATGTCATCAGGTCCCTTGTCCATGCTTGCCGGGGGAGGGGGAGGGGGGCACCACCCTGCCTGCCACCTGCCTCGGCCTCCATCCGAATGGTAAAGCCCTCACTGTTGAACCAGACTTGAACATACCCTTTGATCTTGGCCGGGGAGCGACACGCAAAGCGCATCCGCACTGGACCCAGCCCCGCCAACGACGCCTTGTCCACTTCCATCGGGCGCCCGATCATCACTGTCCCAGCCATGAGACGGTCCACGCGACGGTGCTTGGGTGGCACTCCCCAGAGTTTGACCCACACATCCGGCATGATTTCGGCCTTGGGAGTCTCCAGAATTGCTTCCTTGATCTCTGCCATGATGTCGTTGTGGGAGAGGTACAGCTTACCACTTCGCGTCGCCATTCGCAGCATGGCCTTGTTGGGGAAGACGACGGAGAATATGTCGTCCCCGACGGCCGCCACCTGCCAATCCCATTCCCCTTCTAAGAGGTGGGGGAGTTCCGCCTCCAAGATGGGGATTGACAGCTTGCCGGGCGCCGCCGAGATGAGCGCCGCGTCCGCAACCACCGGGGCACTGACCTCCTCGCCCTCCGTCTCCACGTAGGGGAGGCAGAAGAAGCCCTCGCCGGGGATGGCGTTGCCCATGATCTGCATCAGCAGAGGCCGACCGCGCGTGGGGCAATGCGCCGATGCGTGCCCCTCCTCGTGGCAGACGACGCACAGAGGCTTGTAATGGCACATAAAATATTGTGAGTTTGAACTGCAAAATTATATTTCCATCCCCAACGGGGTATTTGGTAACAGAAAAAAGGAACTATATTCATAATTTCGTTCAAAATGTCGCTGAAGTTAAGGCAATAGTGTCATCCATCTTAAACTGAAAAAGAATTATGTACATTGGAATATTGATTTCGGGGGATATACATTGGAACTTTATTCTAATTAACACACGTTCGCACAGATGAGAGCTACTTCACCAACGGGTACCTGGACACCCCCGTGGACTGGATCACTGGCATGATCAGCAACCTCCGCCTACGTGACTTCCCGACGTTCATACGCACCACCGACGCTGACGATGTGATGCTGACCATCAACATTAAGCAATGCGAGCTCGACGCCCCCGCCGCTGACGGTATCCTCCTCAACACCTACGACGACCTCGAGCGCGCCGCGCTGGACGCCATCCGCGAGCGCCTGCCCAACACCTTCGTCCTCGGGCCCCTCGGCCCGGAGGTCTCGCCGCCGTCGTACCTCCCCTCCCTCACCTCGAGCTTGTGGAAGGAGGACGACCGCTGCGTCGCATGGCTAGACGCGCAGGCGGCGGACTGCTCCGTGATGTACGTCAACTTCGGGAGCATCACGGTCGTGACGAGGGACCAGATGGTGGAGTTCGCTCGGGGGCTGGCCGACGCCGGCAGCCCGTTCCTGTGGGTTGTCCGGCCTGACATGGTGCGCGACGACGGCGATGATGATGGCAAGATGCCGGTGCCGGATGGGTTCGCGGAGGAGGTCGCGGGACGAGGGCTGATGGTTGGGTGGTGCGACCAGGAGGCGGTGCTGGGCCACCGCGCGACCGGGGGTTTCCTGAGCCACTGTGGTTGGAACTCGACGTTGGAGAGCCTGTGCGCTGGCGTGCCGATGTTGTGTTGGCCCTTCTTCTCAGAGCAGGTGACCAACTGCCGGTACGCGTGCGAGGAGTGGGGTGTGGGCGTCCAGATGCCGCGCGAGGCCGGGAGGGGAGAGGTTGAGGCTGCCGTTAGGGAGCTGATGGGCGACGGGGATAAGGCGGCGGCAATGAGGAGGAAGGCAGCGGAGTGGAAGGAGAAGGCCGTGAGGGCGGTCGCGGCGGGTGGGTCCTCGCAACGGGACCTCAAAAGGTTCGTCGACGAAATTGCGCGCGTCAAGGGATAGAGGACTCGTGTCATGCATCCGGTGTGTTCTTGCTTCGTTGTGACCTTTGGTGAATGGTTTATGTGAAGATATTGTTTGAACTTGTCTTGTAAGCAGCATATAAACTTTTAGATCCACATTGAACTTGGGACAATATATAATTTTTGTTCGGGCTAGAAAGTTGGTTCAACTTCTTCGATGCTAGTCGATTTTAGGACGAGGTTGAAGACCGACCCCAGGCAAGGTCAAGCCATGACCTTGCAGCGAGCTGCACGTCCTAGGCGGAGACAAAGAAGCGGGTTCACCAGTGCGGGTCAGTGGAGGGGGCTTAAAGTGATGGCCGCCGTGGCGACAAGCACGATGGTTGGGGGCGGGCCGGCGGCCGGCGGCTGCATTTGGATAGGGCGGGCAGGTGAGGGCGAGCAGGAGGAAGAAGAATGCACGGCGGTAGTTGGATGTTTTTTTGTGAATCGGTGGTAGTTGGATGTCAACAGAATGTTCCAAAAAAAAAAATCGCCTGATCCAGAATTTTTTTGGGGCATATGAGGTATATCCATATTTGTTTGTTCGTCCTATTCAACTTCTTCAATATGTTTGCTTGGCATTTGCCAAGAACAAAGGTTGAGTTCTGAGTTCAATTCTGGTAAGCTGAAAGACTCTGGAGCAAACATAAGACCACGAGAACGTACTATTTGGGCTTATGAGATCGGAGTCTTTCAGACATGTTAAGAGGTTCGGGCCTATCAGTAAAATGTCTTATGGTTGCACCGCCTTTACGAAAAAGGGGTTTTCCCCGCTTTATAGATAAAGCACCATCACCAACACATGCAAGTAAGAAGATACAAACGCACTCCACCACCACACTCAACTCACACACCAAGGCGAGATACAAAGGTGCCAAGCACCAAACACATCACAACAATCAACCGAGGGGCGATGAGATGGACACGGCCAAAGAGGGGACTCCAAGACGATGCCTTTAAGAAGGATACGACCGTAAAAAGCCATCATCGTCTGATCCAGAAGATCAAGTTTTCACCCGGAATGACACGCAGGAGGTAGGAGCACCACGACGAAGCCTGCAGGGAGCGGAACGACGTTCGCGGACGCCGCTTCCGTCGGCTAGTGCCTGGGCTGGTCAAGTGGTGAACCCCGGTGCTCCTACCCCTCTGTCGCAACCCCGCTCCGCCAACAACCCGCAGCCATGCCTCCCAAGCGACCGTGCCTGCCAGCCCGCACCCGAGCCACGCGGTCAGCCCACGACCAACGTGCCTCCCGCCGCCAGAGCCGCCGCTCTGCCTCCAGACCGCCCTGATGGTCACCAAAGGCCGAGACTTTGAGCAAATCCGCACCCCAACTGCCTCCGAGACCGCCGGCCAACCACCCCCGCCTCGAGCAATGCCGGAGCTGAGAACACATGAGGATGGGGAAGGGGGGAGGGGGAGGAATGGCCCACGGCCATGACTGGCAACTTGGGCCGGCGACGGGAAGCTCGACAACGAAGCTCCCGTCCTTCCAACCCACTCCGTGCCCCGAAACCACTGGTTTCGCCCCACCCTGCCAAGGATCCGGCCCCGCGCGAGACCACGACAGCGACCTGTCGCCGAAGCAGAGAAAGCGGAGCTCTCGCCGCCACGTCCATGGATGAGCACCGGAGCGATCTCCCGTGTCGTACAACGCCGACCAGCCACAAGGGCCCGACCGGGCAGCGGCGCACGCATCC
>NC_041383.1:180655806-180699089 GCF_002162155.2 Triticum dicoccoides
GCTGCCCGTCGCATCGCCGCCACGCCCCGTCGCCGGCCCACGCCGGAGCGCCGCCGAGCTGCCGCGCCCAGCGCCGAGCGCCGCATCCGGGCTGAGGCATCCGGCCCGCGCCAAATCCCCCGAGCGTGAGACGAGAGAGCCCCGCCGCCGCCCGCGACGGGCGGGCTTCGCCCGCTCGCGTCCTCCGACGGCGGCGCTAGGGTTAGGCCCCCCGGACGCCCACGGGAGCGTCGCGGGAGGAAGGGAAAAAAAGGATGGAGGGTCAAAATGGATGTCGCCCTGGTTGCACCGCTTTTCAACGAGGCAGGATACGCCCACAAAATCGGCTTCGCCTTGGGACGTCAAGTTTTTGCACCCGAGCTCAAACGGTAAAATCAAAAAAATATGTAGAAAGGGACTTTGGCCTTGTGAGGTCCATTTCTCTGTTGGCCTGGTTCAATACGGAAGTCCAGCTGAAATTTGAAGTCTGATACATCCTCCCCTCAACCAAAACTTATCTAAACCAATCATTCACTATCCACCTTGAGTCACACTGCACCTCAAGACGGTGGTGGCTGTCTCGGAAAACTTTTCGAAGATCATGCATGCTCCCATTTTCAAGCTTCATTGTTTGACGTGCACCTTTGGTCAGCTGATAGGCCAAGTTAAACACCAACAAGCATATGCAAGGCCATCTGGCCCCTGCTGTTTCCAAGAGCTAAAGTTTACTGCACCAAACACCATTTACACACACACATTCCATTAGCTAGCCGACTACGGATGGATCATGCGTGCACTCGTTAAAAGTTACCTGCACCAGGCTCGTCCACGCATGCATGTATATATATGCATGCGCCCAAATTCTAGTGTGTGTAGTAAGTGTGAGTGCAACTACCATGGAAAGCAGCTGGGGTGTTGGTGGAATCATTTGCCATCTCGAGTGCGAGATCAGCTCCGTCGAGGTCACGGGACTCGGCTGCACCGGTGGTGGAGCGCGCGCGCTCTTCCTCCGGTGCCACGTCCCCGCGGGCGGCGGGAGGACGATCCAGATCGACAGCCAACACGCCGAAGCCGAGCGCCGCGCCGGCGACCGGTCCACATCAACCGACGTGGTCTCGTGGCGCGACGTGGCGTCGCTGGCGTGCGACGGCTCGCCGGCGTGCGTGCGGGAGCTTGCGGACACGAGGAGCGTGGTGTTCGAGGTGCGGAGGAGGCAGAAGAAGATCATGGGGCGCGCCGGGTCGTCGGAGATGCTTGGCCGCGCCGAGGTTGCATGGAGGGACGTCGGTGACCCCGCGGTGGAGCGGCGAGTCGCGTTCGCCGTCTCCGGCCGGAGCAAAGGCGGGACAGCCCGGAACGATCCCGCGCCAGTGATGTCGGTTAGGATGAGCGTGCGCGTGTCGGAGACGGCTGCGCCCGTCCGCCTGAACGTGGACTCGCAGCGGGAGACTTATGGGTGTGAGTGGAGCGCCGGCGGGAGCGACGACGTGTACGGAGTGGCTGCGTGCGGCATAGCAGATGACGCGGGCGAGTAGTTCGGTGTTCGTGAGTTTTACCTAAGGGCATCTCTAGCATATTTTCCTCCTATCATATTTTCTTCAAAATATATTCAGGGAAATGAAATCTACTCATCTAGCAGATCCTTTAAAACCCAATTCCTCATAATATATTACTACTCCCTCTGTAAATAATATAATACGTTTTAGATCCACAATCACAAGTTCTTACATTGGGTAAGCAAGCTAGAGATGCTGTTCTCAAATTCCTAATCAAGTTATAAGAAATTTCACAAGTTTTTACAACAAAAAACTGCACTTTAAATATGTGGTGAGGGGAGCAGCGACTAGGCGGGCGCTAGGGTTTCCCCAGCTCCCCTCCCGCCGCCGCCGACCCTCCCGCCGCCGCCGGCCGTCGGCCCCGCCCCCCGCCTCCGCCCCCTTCCGCCCTCCCCCTCCTCCGTCTAGGCCGCCTCGCGCCGCCTCCCCGGGAGGTGGCCGGGGCGGAGCTCGCGCCCCTCGCCCGCAGGTCCCCTCCTCGCCCGGGTGGTGCCAGCGGCGGCAAACCTTCCAGTCCCCGCGCGCGCGTGCTCCCTTCCCGGGGCAGGGAGGCGGCGGCGGTGCAGCCCGGCTTGGCTGCGGTCCGGCGGCCCTGCGGTGGCGGCCGGCGGCAGGCGTGGTGACGGCGCCGCTCCTTGGCGGCGGGGCGGCGTGGTTGTGCTGGGTGGCCGTCGGCGCGCCCCCGGCCCAGATTTGGGCCCGACGGGCCCCATCTGGGCCCTAATGGGCCGGCCCCCCGGCATGGTCTCGTTGTATGCGGCGCGGTGAGGAGGAGGAGCGGCTCGGACTTGGGGCGTCGGCGCCGACGGCGTGCCGGCAGCAGCGCGAAGGCGGGAGCTTTACGGGCCCACGAGGGCTCGGCCGGGCCTGTGGGCCTACGGGCTTGGTGTACTCCTGCTATTGCGTCCGGACGGCTACTGTCACTGACGATGGAGGTGGGTCCCTCCCGCGTGCCGATAGTGCTGATGCCCTAGTCCCGGCTCCGATTCTTCGCCGTGCTGTCCTCACTTCGCGGTGCCGTGGTGAGACGGCGTAGAGGCCTCATGACCGCGTTGGCGCAGGGTGGTGGTTGGTTTGGTGGTGGGATCCGGAGCGCCCGAGGTGCGGGTTGGGATCGGGGGAAACCCCTGTCGGCGTGGCCGACTCCGGCGCGGTGGCACCTGTGGGTGCCACCTGACCTTCCGGGAGGGCGTCGGGGGCTACCCTTCCTCTCGCCTCGTCGTGTACCGGGGGAAACCCTTGGCAGCAGCGTCGTCATCGTCATGATCCTTCTTGGAGGTGTTGATTGGTGCCGGCGCTTCAGAGTCTTGGAGCCTAGTGGATGAGCCCGGTGGGCCCAGCGATCGCGAGGCTTCTTCGTTTTTGTTGATCCGCCGTTGTCGGCATTTGTTTCTTTTGCTCTTTCTCTATTGTTTCTTTTGGGCGTGACTGTGCTGCTTCCGCCCCAGCATCTATCCCTGTATGATTCGGTCGGTTGCTTTGTATACAAAGCGGGGGAAAATCCTTTTTCGGTAATATGTGGTGAAGAACCAGCCGGAGGGATGGAGGCCATTCCTGCAACATTGCTCCTCCAGAGTTGCCGCAAGCCAGCAGGGCATCACCGGGTGGCGGCCGTGCTAGGAAAACCGTGTTATACTAATGAAACAATTTACATACAAATTAAGCATGAAGGAAAAACTCATACTTTATCGCAAAACATATTAATTTCTTTTCGAATGAAAGAATTTGATTGAGTGAGAGCATTACAATCTGCTAGGCACAAGTTTTTTTTTTTTGACAGAAATCTGCTTGGCACATGCGGGTAATCTCTTCCGGCCCCTCACGCAGCCACACAGCAGTACGCTGGTCTACTTTCCTATGAGCTAAATGAATGGCCTATTGTATTACCCTCCCTACGTGCATGTGATATACTCCCTATGTACCATAACATATGTGTTATGTTTTAGAAATTCAAATTAAAGTGCTAAAATATCATATATTATGATACGGAGGGAGTAGCATACTCACTAACTAGCCCAAGTAACCTCCTGATCTCCTCCACGCAGGATGCACATGACGATCTGTTCGTCTCTTTTTTGAAATCGTATTAGCTGCAACGAGACAACCAATTTCTAATAGGATAGGTGCAGTCAGTGGCGGAGCTATGTTGAGGCCGGGAGGGCCGCTGATCGTCCCCAGTGATTTTCGGCTAGCTCCCTCACTGGGTGCAGTACTCCATTCCAACACAATACTTCCCTTCCATGCATGACGCTAATTCAGCCTCCCTCCAGTGCTGACGTGCAGAACCTGAGATGGCCCCATGAGGCGAAAATAACAGTGCCCATTGAATCGCAAAGACCATCCCATTCCCTACTCATGGTTCCTCGATCTTCCTACTAGAGGCATGGTCATGACTTTCATTCATTCATTTCATTCTTTGTTCTGTTGTGAAACCGAACCACTCAAAGAATTTAGATTCCTTTTACTAACAAGTCAGAACCAATATTCTTTGTTATATTCTTTTTCTTTTCTTTGTCAGCTAGCACAATTTGGATTTCGAGTCCGATGCGCTAACACTTTCTTTAGTTTTCTTGCTCTTTCTCCGGGCTTTGACCATGTCTCCCGAACAATTTCAATACATATAGTGCAAGACGGTTCCACATATATATTGAGGCCTGAATGGGATCGGATGTTTTCACGTCTCACCGTAGTGCCCGGTTTGTCTTGATTGGTGATTGATAAACAAAGTTTATTAATAACTACTTATCAGACCATTTTTGGCACATACCCGTTATCTCAAGTTTTTGAACAAACGAATCCATTCACACAAACTGTCCATAGGTGAAAAGTGAGTTGTTTAGGTCTTGGAGGGTTGACGGCTCGCCGACATTGTGCCACTCAACGAAGGTACCATCCACATTTACTTTGTTCCAACCTTCTAACGGCCTGCACCGGCGCCCTTCCGGCCATGGGAGGGCTACCACACTAGTTTTGGACTGCTTAGGACTCCTCTTACACTCATATGATATGACCATTTTACCATTTGCGACATCAGCCTCCGGGTGTTGTTTGATGCACAACAATGTGTTGAATAGCTACACAGGAATCGCGTTGACGCTTCTATAGGAGGCACCGTCTTATGATAGAAACTTTTTGCGATCATACATACTTTGATACGTATGCATAATAACATCGGTGTTATAGTTCTTAAATGTAAGTAGCATCACTAAACGTTTGTGGCGTTCATTTTGTGATTACCATGAAGAATTCATCTATTAACCGGAGTGGCAACATGGCAACCTGGCAAAAGGACCCCAATAGTGAATGAACGTTCGCTGGGAGAGATGACATTTGCAAATGATTTGATGGCAATTTCTGTTGGCCGAGTATGACAATTTTAGTTAGCAAGGATGGCAACTCAGTTGTAGTTCTGTTTTCTGCGGAAGTTGCCATCCTTGCAAACTAAAATTGCCATATTTGTCATCCTCACGACAACTAAAGTTGTCGTCAAAACGTCTATAATTTTCAACCCTCCCAGTGAACGTACACTGATTGTGACTACCGAAAAAACCTATTGCTAAGAAAATGAGATCCAACCCTTTCTATTTTTGGTTTTTTTTCCTAGGCATTTTGGAAATTGTTGACCCGGTCAAAATTTGGCGACCCAATTCCAAATTAAAGACCCCAGTTGATTGCGAGGCCTTAAAAATTAGGGAGCACATTGTATTTGATGCCGAGCGTGTAATAGCCACATCCATGTTGATTTTCAACATGCCTTGCTTTGTTTGGTGGGATCTTTTGTGAGCTAGAAATGTGAGACCATTGCTTACTATTATCACTTCATCAATAGCAGCCCATATATGTCACCTATAGATGTTCTGACTAGTTTACATCATTTAAAGAAAAATGATCAGCCAATTTTCAGCTAGTTTTTATACATTTCTCTGGTTTTTCATGTTGAACGTTTATTTTTACTTTCACAATGATTTTTCTTTTTATGTCAAAAATGTTTAAAATTTTTGAAACATGTTCATCAACTAAGATATTCATAAAAATCTCACGGATTTTAAATTGTGTTAGTAGATTTAATAACTATTAACGAATATAAAAAATGTTTACAACTTTAACAAAATGTTCATGAATTACAAAAATGTTTGATAATTTACATTTTCCCATGAATTTCTAAAATATGTCCACATACTAAGAAATGTTCATTAAATTATTAAAAAAATCACAATTATGTCAAAAATACTCGTGAATTTGGAAAAATATTTTTCTCTCCCTTATATTTCTTTCATAAAAGGAAATGAAATGTACTTATTTTCTGTGAATTTCAAAAAAATTATAAATTTTGTAAAATGACCACGAATTTAAGAATTATTTATAAACTGAGTTTTCTAAAAAAATTGATAAAAAAATTAAAAAAATTTAAAAAATTAATTTTTTTAATTATTTACAGAAATATAGAAAAATAAAATCAAAAATATGAGAAAAATAAAAAACAAAATAGGACTGAAAAACTATAGAGAAAACTTAGGAATAAAAAGAAGAAGAACGGTGTAGAACCTTCTGGAATCCTCCTAGTGTAGGGTTAAAGTTTCCCAAAAGAATGCTAGAGAGGGTGCTTGTATCGTGTCATTTGAGAATTACTTTCTCCAATGGGAGGGAAATAGGATGAGAGTTCCTATTCGGTGCGTTCGGCGCCGGTTAGTTAGTTTGCACTTGCACCCTCCTCGCGCATGGGTCGGCCCATCATGCCATTGTTCGCACACTCCTCCTGCACAGTCTTTTGCATGCTCAGTTCACATGGTTCACCTGGTCACCCGTTGATCGGTTCACCTAGTTGACCTGGTCGACTAGTTCATTTACAAAAATCACAAAATTAGAAAAAATCAAAATATCGAATTTGTTTTTTGGAGTTCAAAAAATATTTATGAATATAATTTTTTTGTTGCAAATTCTGAAAAAGTTCACAAACTAAAGAACGATCACACCAAAAGAAGTTCACAAATGTAAAAAATGATCATGATTCTCAAAAACTACATGAAATTAAGAAAAAATATCTTTAAAATTAAAATGAAAAAAATGGAAAATAGAAAGAAAAGAAGAAGAAGAAGAAGAAGAAGGAGGAGGAGGAGGAAAAACCGAAGAAAAATGGGACGGAAACTTTTAGAAGCTTCCCAAAACGACAACACTCGTACAATGACAACTTACATGGGTCAGCCCATTCACATATGACGTGGGCACCAGTTTGGCTGGATTGCATGTATTTGACGCATAAAGCACCAAATAGGATTCCACAAATAGGATAGCCACACCCAGAAAGATGTTTGTGAGCCACAAATGTGAAACAATTGTTTGACATTATCACTTTCCATCAGCAGCTCGTATACGCCGTGTAAGGGCATCTCCAGCAGGTTGTATGTTAGTCTTGTTGGTAAAATATCCATGTCATCAACCAACAAGCTATCATACAACTACTTCAATAAGTTGTATGTACGCTATCCAATAGATGGTGAGAAAATAAATGTGATTGCTCACTATTTCACCTTGGAGCATGTGCAAAGGTTGTTGGTTAATCTACATACAACTTTGCTCTCTTTCCATATTTATTATATGCCACATCATCACTGTGTTCTAGGTGGCAAATTAACCAACACCTATCTTACGACTGTTGGAGATGCCCTAAGGCTGGTCATAGTGGGAGTAACTTAGACTAGTAACATGCATATGTTACTAGTGTATGTTACTACCTCTATAGTGCATAGTATCATAGTTTAGTATCGTAGGTGGTTTCATTTATTGCCATGCATGACACATAGTAGCATCACATTTATTATGTTACGGTATCTACCTATGTTACTATAACCATCTCTCTCTTCTTTAATTGTCTGCCACATAAGCATGTTATCCTATTTATGTTACCCCCACTATGGCCAGCCTAACCGGTCTCAAACTCAACCCATGTTACTTCATTTGTTAGGTTGTAGATTTATCTTGTCTTGGTATGTGTGATGTTGTAACTAGCTAGTATGTTACCATATGCCTCTTTTTCCTCATTAATTACTCGTCACAACATCTATTTTGCCTAGAAATGTGTGATGTTACCATCTATGTTATTCTCACTGTAGGTAGTCTTAGGCTGGTCATAGTGGGAGTAACATACTCCCTCCGTCTAGGTGAGTAAGTCATCTTAGGTTGTGCACCGTGACCAAGGAGGAGGGGAAAACAAGAGACTTTAATGTTTATTTGCTAGTTAATAGCATTACATGCAATGAACTAACCACTGCATGTCGTGTTTGGTAGTCTCAAGTCATTAAAAACATGCACACCCCTCATCTCTTATTGGTTGATATGTCAAAAAACAAGAAACGAGGTAGGAGTCAATGTACCACGCCTAAGTGTTTTGGGATTATTTTGTTTTCGTAAGATAACTTACACACCTAGACGGAGGGAGTAGGTAGTACTCCCTTCTTCCATCTATACAGGGCCTAATGCGTTTTTTAAGACCGCCTTTGACTATTGACAAGATTAATAGTACATGACATGCACAATGTGAAAATTATATCATTGAAAGCTCCTTTACACACGAATTTAACGGTGTGCTTTGTGTAAGTTGCATGTCATATATTATTGCTTTAATATTTGATCAAAGTTAGCCTCGAAAAACGCATTAGGCCCTATATAGATGGAAAGGGAGAGTAACATAGATGCTACATAAGTAAAAATGATGAGGTGGCAAGTAGTTCATGAGGAGAGAGGCAAATAGAGTAACATAATATGTTACCATCACATATCGCTTCCCAATGCAAAATGAGTCTATAAAGTAATAAATAAACACATCTATGTTACCACACATATGACACTACCCACTATAAAGATAGTAATATAAACTAGTAACATACGCATGTTACTAGTCTAAGTTACTCTTCACTATGACCAGCCAGCCAGCCCGGCCGAGGGGGCTCACGCATCTTTTTTCTTTCTTTCTTTTGACTTGAGGGGGCTCACGCTTGTCATGCAACGTGTGACACCGTTTCGGAAGGGAAAAGAAAACAGTGCAACGTAAGTAGTCTGTAGGCGCGTGCGCGACTGATACCATTTCCCGGATTGCAGTGCCCTCAAGCTGAAACCGGTTATCCTACAGTATAAAACTAAAGGAAAGCTGGAACCAATTATCCTCTACTCATCGATCCGGAACTAGATAAGTCGATATGCTCGCCGACAAAGCATCCAGGACATCATCGCATCCATAATTTACTACCAGCAGCACCACTTACACAGAGAAAAATCATCATGTGTGACAGGTAACAGACTTACAGGTACCGTGTAGCGCATAAAGCCCAGACCAGACAGGTCAGGCCCGAGTCCAAAGTCGTTCAAACCGACCTGGCTCGCTGCTGCATGCGGGCGGGCAGGCTGGCCGGCTGCTCAGACCAGCTCACCGCATCCAAAGTCCCGAGCCCCCATGTGCGCGCCACAGGCCGCTGCTCCGTCGATCCGGGCCGTCCATCCCATTAAACTCCATCCTGACTTTTCCCCTCCTCCCAGGTGGGCTCGAAAGTAAATAAAAAGCTCGGTGGGCACGTGAAGCGCCACCCCAAAAGGAGGGCACCGTTCTGTTCACTTAGCCCCCTGTTGTTTGCTTTTATTCTCAACTGTACCCTCTTCTAGAGCCTTCTGGCTTCTGCTGCTCGTGGCTTATTTACGAAGAGGCCCCTCTGCGGTCCAGCGCGTGTGCACTGACATTGCAGGGGATCCAAGCAAAGCCACGATCCTACTTGAACGCCAAGGAACAAGGAGGAGGCTTTGCGCGAAAGTGGGCGCCAAAACATGGCCATGCATGCGTATCTTTCCATGTTTAGTCGGTACGTTAAGGCTGCCTGCGTGTCGATCGCCGGAGCATCAGCAGGTTGGTTATCTTTTCACGACCGACCCTTATGTAAGACAGGGTGTTGTGTAAGGGTTGGTTTTCCTTCTGTCACCATGTGCATGGAACTATGGTCAGAATCGAATGGGAGTTGGGAGACACTTGTTGTTGTACGTGTGACCTAGAACAATTCTAGTTTGCAATCATTACGTTACGAGGATGGCTAAGTAACTAGGTGGGCGTGCACATGCCCATGTTGAAATCCAAGGGTGTTGGTTGGTGTTAAAATCCATACGTTCGTACGGTACTGCCCACTCGAGGAACAATTGAGTTGAGGACAATCAATTTGCACTTGATCCCTTCTGAAATGTCTATGATAGCCATGAATGCGCACTTGCGATGTACGACATGCCGACCTTACCTACTCCACATGCACGCATGAGGAGAAATTAAGATAACTTTGAACATGCACGTCATTAGCGTACTTGCTCGCGAAATTATAATGATCCTTCAGTTGCACCCTGTACTACGTTGTTGCTGTCTGTTGTTGAGCGCCAATGGCGGCAACGCACCATGCATTCATATGCACGGGCGGCAAAAGAAAGATATACCTGGGCAGGCGATGCGTGGATGGAAGATGCGTGTATCGACCAAGTGTCCACTCAGAAAGGAACAAAGTAAAGGGAGTTAATCAGGCCCTGTTCTACCAACCTTAATGAACGTTAAGAGGAAATTTTCTCTCGGACAGTGACGTTGGTTCATCATGTAATTAAGTACTATACGACCACAAGGAATGCGTCTACGTAAAGTTAAAGCTACATATGCATGTATCCACCTGTTGACATGGAAGTTGGTCGATTCCTATTAGGGCCCGGTTTACCCGCAGAATAATCGATCGCTTGTATAATAATAATGGCAGCCTAATTCATTTTTATTATATGCTCCAGTGGCAAGTTGAGAGTGGAGATATGGCTAAGCCTGACACCTCAGGAACACCCGCAGCTTTTCTTTTCCTGACATGCAAAAGTGAGGAAAATGACGTTTCGCTCATGCATGCATGGTGCCGAATTTCCATTGAGTTCATTGCACTTCAGACTACTGGCGGGTCCTTTTCCACTTCAGATTACGAAAACTCGGCCAGTTTGCATGAACGGAGTCACACATTACTTGTCAGTTTGCACCAGGAAATAACCTTGGACAGAAAGGTTATTCGAATGCAACCACAACGTGATTTGCCGGCCCAAAGAACAGGGCCGAATTTCATATAGGTTAAAAGCAACGTCTTTGCTTAGAGCATCTAAAGCCGGATTTGGCAAATCCGACCAATCAAGCGCCCGTGTTCGCTCGGACGCGTCCGCGGATAGTGACCGGTCACACATCAAATAATCAATGTCACAATCGAATACCTCAAATTAACAACCTCAAATCCATACTATCATATGCAATGTGAACCTAATCTTAGGCGGAGCTCGTTCCGCTCCGTCGGGTGCATGTCCGGCGATCGGTTGCGCCCCTCAGAATGTTGGTCAGGTCGCCAACAAGGTAGAGTAGGGCATGTGACACGGCCGCTCACGAGACTCAAGGCGCTGTCGTCTCCTATGCCATACTCTTCCTCATCGCAGCCCGGAAGCCTGACGGTGTCGGTGGACGTTAGATCGATGATGAATCCATCTTGGAAGGAGCCGGTAACATTGACCATGACGCGGTTGCGGCGCTCGGACTGGTACACAATACGGGGCACCGGAGAATGCGACTCCGCCTCGCCTCCACCGTCAAGAGACCTACCTCCGTCTCGCGTGCCCGCTGCCTTGCACGCCGTACCATGTTTGCGTCGGACGACTGATACGTCTCCAACGTATCTATAATTCTTGATTGTTCCATACTATTATATTATCTGTTTTGGATGTTTTATATGCATTAATATGTTATTTTATATTATTTTGGGGACTAACCTATTAACCTAGAGCCCACTGCCAGTTTCTGTTTTTTTCCTCATTTTTGAGCTTCGTAGAAAAGGAATACCAAACGGAGTCCAAACAGAATAAAACCTTCGCGATGATTTTTCTTGGACCAGAAGACACTTAGGAGACTTGGGGTGCAAGTCAGAAAAGCCACGAGGCGGCCACAAGGGTGGAGGGCGTGCCCCCTACCTTGTGGGCCCCTCGGTGACCCCCTGACATAGATCTTCCTCCTATATATTCACATATATTTTCAAACCACCAGAAGTACTCACGAAAACACTTTTTCACCGCCGCAACCTTCTATTCCCGTGAGATCCCATCTTGGGGCCTTTTCCGGCATCCTGCCGAAGGGGTCGATCACGGTGGGCATCTACATCAACCCTATTGCCCTTTCGATGAAGCGTGAGTAGTTTACCACAGACCTACGGGTTCATAGCTAGTAGCTAGATGGCTTCTTCTCTCTCTTTGATTCTCAATACCATGTTCTCCTCAATGTTCTTGGAGATCTATCCGATGTAATCTTCTTTTGCGGTGTGTTTGTCGAGATCCGATGAATTGTGGATTTATGATCAGCTTATCTATGAATATTATTTGAATCTTCTCTGAATTCTTTTATGCATGATTTGATATCTTTGTAATTCTCTTTAAACTATCGGTTTGGTTTGGCCAACTAGATTAGTTTTTCTTGCAATAGAAGAAATGCTTAGCTTTGAGTTCAATCTTGTGGTGTCCTCACCCAGTGACCAAATATGGGTAGCGAGGCACGTATTGTATTGTTGCCATCGAGGATAAAAAGATGGGGCTTACATCATATTGCTTGAGTTTATTCTTCTACATCATGTCATCTTACTTAAAGCGTTACTCTGTTCTTCATGAACTTAATACTCTACATGCAGGCAGGAGTCGATCGATGTGTGGATTAATAGTAGTAGATGCAGACAGGAGTCGGTCTACTTGACATGGACATGATGTCTATATTACATAATCATTGCCTTGGATATCGTCATAACTTTGTGCTTTTCTATCAGTTGCTCGACAATAATTAATTTGTTCACTCACCGTATTATTTGCTATCATGACAGAAGCCTCTAGTGAAACCTATGGCCCCCGGGTCTATTTTCCATCATATAAATTTCCAATCTACTATTTTGCAATCTTTTATTTTCAGATCTATAAACCAAAAAAACCCAAAAATATTTACTTTATCTTTTGTTTAGTTTTATCTATCTCTATCAGATCTCACCTTTGCAAGTGACCGTGAAGGGATTGATAACCCCTTTATCGTGTTAGGTGCAAGTGTTTGATTGTTTGTGGAGGTATTGGTGATTTGTGTGTTCTCCTACTGGATTAATACCTTGGTTCTCTAACTGAGGGAAATACTTATCTCTACTTTGTTGCATCACCCTTTCCTGTTCAAGGGAAAAACCAACGCAATCTCAAGAAGTAGCAATGACGCCCATGCATTCATCTACTTCTCGGCGTGCCAACGAAGGGGTTGCACACCCGCCACCGCGTTGGGATGCCAGATGGACCACACTGTCTCCGGTGAGGCAGCAACGAGACACCTCGCGGCGTATCCACGCGCCATTTGGGCGGACGCAATGGATTCCTATAGGAAGGGCTCCGAGCGCTGCTGTCGGGCGGCCTCCTCCCGGGAGCAACGGGGCGCAAGTTGGATGGTCATCTCCTACTCGGGGCCGCGTGGACTGAGCTCGGGGTTAACGGATCTAGAGGTGTAGGACTCGGATCCGCTGCCCGCCATGCTGGAGAAGGTCAGAGGTTGCTGGAAAGGAGGTTGGGTGGCAGAGTGGAGTGGTTAGGGTTTGCTCCCTGGAGCAGATGGAGGCGAATATATTTGGGTCCAGGTGGGCCAGCGTGGGTCGAGTCCGATGTGCAGGACGCGCCCGAGCCTCTCATATCCGCCCCATATTTGGGCTGGATATGAGGGGTGCCGGTCAGCCCGGGCGTTTGAGACCGGTTTGACGCGCCTGCATGGGTCGGGTTTTTTTGTTCGGTCATTGTCCGCGCCGTCCTCTCGGGTGTATGGGGGGGGGGGTGGAGACACCTGGCTGTAGATGCTCTTACCAAATGGCTTTATAAGAGCATGGTGATAGTATAGTCGGCTGCTCACTTTATGTTGTTGCCTATCATCTAAAGTCAATGTTATAGTCAATACATAATAGTTAGCTATAAATATATGTTATTATGACTCATCTTACATTCTCATGAAGTTTCTAGGAGTACGTGATGCAACTAAGTGTTACTATACAATCCAATTCTTTCTCTCTTCTATTCTTTCTCTTCCAACTTAGCAAGATATATTATTTAAATCATTATCACCCGCTTACATCATCTTATTACATTACTCTAAGCTTTTACCTGATAAATTTGTCAAGTAAATTCTTTTGCACAATAAGTATGTAAGCTCAAAATCGTGTCCTAGGGATATTGAAGACCAAGGACTCATATTTTTGGGTAGATCTAATGGTGGCAAAGAAATATCTTCTCCACTTCAGATCCTTCACGATAAGGGATGGATCTTGGATTTGTTTGTGGGAGGTGCATGGCTGAGAAGTTTTTTTAGAAAAGGTGGAAGACCCCCGGCCTCTGCATCTGGGAGATGCATGCAACCATTTTATTAATTATTCACAAAGACCTTAGAAAGTAGTACATCAGTAAGTCTGAAGCCACCATCTTGACAACATATGTCGCTACTCCTATCCACTTGATGAAGGGATGCCGATAGTCCAAGCCGAATACAAAACATACCTCGCACCATAGCCTAACATCTAAAACCGGAGGCCCCAACCAAGCCACATTGTCGGGTATGGGGGACACACCGGTCTGGCGAACTCTCGGAGGTTGCCGCCACCGTCTAGTCCATCTTCAGAGCTATACTAATGCATCAACCTTGTCAGGCCTGGCTGCCGTCGACGCCAGACAACGCCACCATCTCGCGGATGTCCATCATCATGTGCCCACCGTCGAGTCCTCGCTGCTCCATGCCGTCGAGACCCGACATTGTTGACATGCCAGATCCCACGCCGCTCCTCCTTCGTGAACACTACCTGATGCCACTGATGCTATCCCCTCCACCCATAGTTCCTCTAACCGACCACCCGAATGCCCCAGGCGGCGCCTCCAAGAAGGGCATGACACACGCAGTGCCACCATTGCCCAATCCAAGTAGATTTTGGGTCTTCACCTGGGCATGGGATCGGCGTGGAGAGAAGGGACCTCAACAGCGCTTGCAAGGAGGAGAACGCCGACCTTGGTCGTTGCCACCGCCCAGATGAGCAATTCATCCAGAGTTTCCTCCGGTCCAATGTCACCTCTACCAGGCCCCACGAACGCACCGAGGCCAACGAACGGGATCGCAATCCACCAAGTGCAGCGGGCGAGAGCCTGCAGCAGGGAGGAGATCCACCGGTAACTCACCGCCCACACAATCAAGACGCTGTCCATCCACCAGCCGAGGACGCTATCGCGATGCCTACCGGGGCCGCCGCCCTAGGTCCAAATTCTCCCATGATGATCGGAGCGACGAGATTCGCCACCGCGTAGCCCACGCCATCGCCCAAGCCGTCCACCGTTGGGAGCCGCCATGCTGTTGAAAGACCCACACCCCATGGACTTGGGCGCTCGTCCACATCAGCAAGCCCGCCACTATCGGGAATTGCCCCAATGCTGGGAGGGCTGTCGGTGTCAAAACCAGGGGATCTCGGGTAGGGGGTCCCGATCTATGCGTCTTAGGCTGATGGTAACAGGAAGCAAGGGACACAATGTTTACCCAGGTTCGGGCCCTCTCGATGGAGGTAAAACCCTAATTCCTGCTTGATTAATATTGAAGATATGAGTAGTACAAGAGTAGATCTACCACGAGATCGTAGAGGCTAAACCTTAAGAGCTAGCCTATGATGGTATGATTGTAATTGTGATCGGCCTTCTAAGGACCAACCTCTCCGGTTTATATAGACACCGAAGAGGGCTAGGGTTTACATGGAGTCGGTTACAAGGAAGGAAACACAATATCCGGATCGCCAAGCTTGTGTTCCATGCAAAGGAGAGTCCCATCCGGACACGGGCCGAAGTCTTGAGTCTTGTATCTTCATGCTTCAATAGTCCGGATGATGTATACAGTCCGGCTGTCCGGATACCCCATAATCCAGGACTCCCTCAGTAGCCCCTAAACCAGGCTTCAATGACGATGAGTCTGGCGTGCATTCTTGTCTTCGGCATTGCAAGGCGGGTTCCTTCTCCGAGTACTCCAATGTACCTACCATGATGAATAGTGTCTGGCTTCCCATCAATGTTGTACTCCTCGGCTTCAGTGCCTTAATAATGACCATCTCCACGTGTCAAGCGAATGCGAGGAGACGAGGCTTTTTTGCGTTTGCCACCCGCGATCCTTCCGGCGGGCTGTCTATTTGAAGAGACGGGAATTCTTAGATCCAAACCTCACTCTCCCCCCTTGAGCAGGCATCCCATAGAGCGCTCCAGAAAAAACCATCCCAACATGGCCGGTCGTCGCAGCTCTTCTGCTCGCTCTCCTCGCTCCAAGTCGGGGGATTGGGAAGAGTGTTCAGTTCCTCATAGCCGTTTGATAAAGTTACAAACCCAAGGGTTTCTCCCACCGGCGTTTATGGTCCCTGTTTGAGCCGGAATAGCCACCTATAACGGAGGGGAACAAGCGGAGGGATCTCCTAATCCATCTCCAGAGGAGCGAATATGCTTCATCCCGCATCTGCTAAGGGGCGTCGGGTTTCCCATCCACCCGTTTCTTCGCGGGCTCTTGGAGTTCTACAGTATCCAGTTGCACAACCTTACCCCTGCCTTCGTACTACATATAGCGGGGTACATTGCCCTTTGCGAGCTGTTGTTAGGCTGCGAACCTCACTTTGGGTTATGGAAGAAGCTGTTCTGCCTTGTCCCCCGCACCCAGGGAGAATCCCTATGTCAAGTGGGCGGGGCCGAAGTATGGCGCATTGCCGAGACCAGATACCTATCCGGCACTCTCAAGAAGGCACCAGAGAACTAGCCTTCAGAGTGGTTTTACATTGATGACGTTCCTCTTCCGGATCCAGTCCGGACAGGTCTCCCCAAGTTCAGTAACGCCCCGCCGAGAGCACGTCTAAGCTGGCGCCCCCGGGGACCCCAAGAGGAGGATACCAGGGAAATACATTTCCTGATGAGCAGGATAAAGTTACTGGCCAAATCTGGACTGACGATAGTCGAGGTCATGGTAATATGGATAATGCGGGGAGTGCAACCGCTTCAATATCGGGGGAAGCCCATGTGGCACTTCAACGGGGAAGACGATGCCACCCGCTGCGGCCGTAAGGGTACGGACTCCGCCACTGCTCTGGCAAGGATATTGTCTGATTTATACATAGGGGAAGAGGAAGAATCCTTCGCATTAAACCGCGGGACGGATTCTCCATGTACAACCCCCCAGAGTGGGTAAGTCGTCATTCCTTTACCTGCTTCACTTACTTTAGCGTTCTCTGCTAAGATTACCCACATCGATGTTTCCGAGCAGGAACTGAGGAGGGCTGTAGAAGGAATCTTCAGCCCCTCCCCGCAGCCGGAGGACCCCGGAAGGGCCCTATATCTAGGACTCGAAGAAGATCCGGATATCACTGTGGAGCTTGTTAACGGGGTATTTTATCAAGCGAGCTGTGATGGTGTCTCAGTGGCCATTATTGCCGACTATCCCGGACTGCTCCCTATGTCGCGTGTAAGCCAAACTAAAAACCCTATCCTTTGAAGAGGACTCCCCTCAGGTATCATGCCTTACCCTTGAGGCGTCGTGCTGTTTGTAGAGACGACGGTCGGAGCGCGGGGCCGAGCCCCTAGGGACTCGTCGAACACGGGCGTTTGGATCGGACAGGCTTAAGAGGAAGGCGGTGAGAGTCGATACCCCGCTGCAGAGGTAAAGCAAAAACCTGTCCTGTGATTATGGTATTTGAAATATAACAGCGCCCTTTGTGTCTGGCAGGAAGAGGAGCAGCCAGACTATATCCGGGGATCCCGCCAATCACGCCTCCAGCAGCCGGGTTCCAGAATCGGTTTCGAGGGCGGAGGCGGACACGGGGCCAATGTCGCATAGTTCTCCAACAGAGGACGCGGATATGCTTTAGGCCATGAACTCCGAAGTGGAGAGCGCCATGAACCACCGGCGCCGGAGGGCCGTGCTTCGGAACAACATCTTTTTCGAAGAGGCATTTAATGCCTTCAATTTGGGGGATGCATACATCTGAGCAGCTCAAGGCGGGCTTTCCCGAGCGACGGACCAGTATACCAAAGATATACGGGTAAGAAATTTTGATAAGCCTGTATAGCAGTAGCCCCTGAGACTTGAAATGGTTGGAACAACTGTTTTAAGGATCAATTTATGTGCAGGTCCTTGTAGATAAGAATGAACAATTAGCTCGGGAGCTGGAGGAACGCAAGGCCCAGCTGAGGGACACGGTTGCCCAGTTAGAGGAATCCCAGAAGGCCTCATCTGGTAACATTTGCCTCAATTGTACGAAGATGCACCAGTTAGTAAATGGCTGGTATGACTAGTCTAACAGAAAATGCTACAGACAATCCCGGGGTGAATCCGGAGGGCGTAACGGATGATGACTCGCATCTCAAAAGGCAGCTAAAGGCTGGCGAGCGCATCCTTACGCAAGTTAGGCAATAGAAGAACAATCTTCAAGATGCCAATATTCAGCTGGACGTGGAATTAAAAGACGTCCGCGCTCAACTGGCGGACTCCGTGAAGGAGAACAAAAGGCTTCGATGTGGTATTTACGGTGAGTGCCCAGACAAACTATATTACAGTTCGGTGAGGAAGTGTATTGAAAGAATTTTGCTTGTAGGAATGTTAACGGGTCGCCCCGAGGAGGAGATGCCCTCATCTGCGGGCGATGTACTACAAGAACTTTCACAGTTGCACGAGCGAGCTCGGTGGGTGATGCACGGCGTTGCTCAGGCCTTGTGGCCATCAAGCTTCCTGTCAAATGGCATGGGGGAGCTTGTGGATCTGCTTCAAGGAGCCCGGCGGCGCTTCCGATTGTGGAAGATATCAGCTTGCCGGCAAGGTGCCAGAGAAGCCTGGGCAATGGTGAAGACGTGCTACACCAAACTGGACCCGAACCATATGGCCGAAGTAGGACCGGCGGGGCCAGATGGGCAAGAAATTCCCGTTAGTCTGGTATATGACCAGGTAGCATTAGCCGCCAAGTATTCTCAACAGGATTGTAAGCTAGATAGCCTGTTGGATGGTATAGAGGAGGAATATAGTTAGTCTAAGTGACTGTGTAATTCAATGGACATAAGTAGTCCCTAGCCGGATTAAAATCATTTGTCATAGCGGACCTTTTCGCTTCAGCCCCCGGATACTACAGTCCGGGGTGTGTCCGAATACCCACTCAGTTATACAAAACCGGGGTATGCGTGGAAACTAGGCGTAGGGGTCATAAGTGCTTGAACAGACAAGTACCCAACTAGTTATGTTATATTACATGGATGGTAAGAAACATCTTCCAGGGAGAATAGTTCCGTTAGGGGTTCCTTTCCCTGGGTACGCATGTGACAATGCACATGTCCGGACTGCGAATGATGGCGCAGGATACAAGACTTCTGGGGATTTATGTTGTAATAAACGAGTACATATTTTGTTCACCGACCGAATATTCTCTTAAGGAAGCTAGCTTTCGGCTTCACCCAGTCTGAGGTACACATCCGGCTGAACCGGCAGTAACAATCGCTGAGGTGCTCCCCTTATGCCCTAGCCGGATTAACGGGAACATAGGGCATAAACACAGGAGCCAGGCAACCCAGCTTGGCCACATCTTAAGTCATATCGATGCATATAATGGTGAAGAAAAGGCACATATGAAAAAAAAACCGCATATGTGATGGGCAAAAAGCCATTTGAGTAATTATTTTTAGCTTCCGTATAGGAAGCCCCCAGGTATTGCTTACACACATAGTGCGGCTGGAGTGATCCGGGAGTCCGCACTGTATTAAATACTTTGTGTGGAGAGGAAGAAAAAGTCGAGAAAGGAGAAGGGATGGAGCATAAATAAAAGGGAGGGAGTAAGGAGACGAACATTGAGTTCGGCGTTAGGCGTAGAATCTCCGGAGTCTGGCCGCGTTTCATGGGTTCGGCTCGAGCCTGTTATCGGATGCATTACGTAAGCGGTACGCTCCTCCGGTGAGAACTTTGTCGATGACAAAGGGACCTTCCCACTTGGGTTTGAGCTTGTCCTTCTTCTTCTCCGGTAGGCGTAGAACAAGTTCGCCAATATTATAAGTTTTGGCCCGTACTTCTCTGCTTTGGTACCGTCGAGCCTGCTGTTGACAGAATGCGGAGCGGGCTTTTGCGACGTCGCGCTCCTCCTCCAAGGCATCCAAGTTATCCTGCCGATCTAACTCGGCTTCCTTCTCTTCGTACATGCGTACGCGTGGCGAATCATGTATTATGTCGCAGGATAGTACTGCTTCCGCGCCGTACACCATAAAAAATGGTGTGTATTCGGTGGTGCGATTCGGCGTGGTCCGCAGCCCCTAGAGTACAAAGTCGAGCTCTTCGACATAGTGTGTGTCCGACTCTGTCAAGGATCGCACTAGTCTGGGTTTGATGCCGCTCATTATGAGATCATTTGCCCGTTCGACCTGGCCATTTGTTTGGGGGTGGTAGACTGAAGCGTAGTCGAGCTTAATGCCCATTTTGCCACACCAAGTTTTCACTTCATCGGCTGTGAAATTGGAGTCATTATCAGTGATGATGCTGTGGAGGACGTCGTATCGGTGTACGACCCCGGATATGAAGTCTATTACTGGTCCGGATTCGGCCGTTTTGACTGGTTTGGCTTCTATCCATTTGGTGAACTTGTCCACCATGACCAATAAGTATTTTTTCTTATGGCTTCCCCCTTTAAGAGGTCCGACCATATCCAGCCCCCAGACCACAAAGGGCCAAGTTATGGGGATTGTTTGGAGAGCGGTAGGGGGCATATGACTCTGATTGGCAAAGAGCTGGCAACCGACGCAATGTTGGACAAGGTCATGTGCGTCTGCTCCGGCCATCGGCCAATAGAAGCATGTACGGAAGGCCTTGCTGACTAGTGCTCGAGCCGCGGCGTGGTGCCCGCCCAGTCCGGCATGGATTTCAGCCAAGAGCTGCTGCCCTTCCTCTTCGGAGATGCATCTTTGGAGCACTCCGGTAGCACTTTTCTTGTAGAGTTCCCCTTCATGGACTTTGTAAGCTTTAGAACGCCGGACGATGCAGCGTGCCTCATTTTGGTCTTCGGGTAGCTCCTGCCTATTTAGGTAGGCCAAGACAGGCTCAGTCCACGGGGCGATTACGGCCATGATTTCGTGGGCCGAAGATGTTATTTCGGTGGCAGAGCCTCCGATTATGTCTGATGGTTCGAAATCTGGGGGTGTGTTTGGATCCGTGCTAGTATTGCCGGATTCCCCTTCCCATATTACGGATGGCTTGAACAACCTTTCCAGGAATATGTTAGGTGGGATAGGGTCGCGTTTAGTGCCGATGCAGGCGAGGACGTCCGCCGCTTGATTGTTTTATCGAGCCACATGGTGGAATTCGAGCCCCTCGAACCGAGCTGACATTTTGAGGACGGCATTATGGTAGGCCGCCATTTTCAGATCCTTGGCATCAAAGTCTCCATTTATCTATGATATTGCGAGGTTCGAATCCCCGCGCACTTCCAGGCGTTGGATGCCCATGGAGACTGCCATCCGAAGACCGTGCAACAGAGCCTCATATTTGGCTGCATTGTTGGAGTCTGTGTATAATATTTGGAGGACGTACTGGACCGTGTCTCCGGTGGGAGACGTCAGGACTACACCTGCCCCCAATCTGGTCAGCATTTTAGAGCCATCGAAGTGCATGATCCAGTTGGAGTACGCGCCGTACTCTTTAGGGAGTTCAGCTTCTGTCCATTCAGCGACAAAGTCAGCCAGTACTTGCAACTTGATGGCCCGCCGTGGTTTGTATACTATGTCGAACGGAAGGAGCTCGATAGCCCATTTAGCAATCCGGCCCATAGCATCGCGGTTATTTATTATGTCACTGAGTGGTACCTCGGAGGCCACCGTAATCGAACACTCTTGAAAGTAGTGTCGCAGCTTCCGGGATGCCATGAAGACCGCGTATGCTATTTTGATAGTGTGGGTATCGGGATTTGCATGGGGTGAGGACCGTGGATACGTAATAAACCGGCTTCTGAAGCGGGAATTTGTATCCGTCAACCTCTCGTTCGACGACGAGCACTACGGTTACAACTTGATGTGTTGCAGCTATGTATAGCAGCATAGGTTCGCCGATATTTGGCGCTGTTAGGACTGGATTACTGGCCAATAAGGTTTTTATTTCGTCCAGTCTGGACGCGGCTGCATCCGTCCACACGAAGTGGTCGGTGCGTCGAAGAAGGCGGTAAAGAGGTAATGCCTTTTCTCCTAACCTAGAGATAAAGCGGCTCAAAGCAGCCACGCATCTGGCTAGTTTCTGGATGTGCTTGAGGTATGTTGGTATAGAAAACTACGATAGAGCTTGGATTTTTGCCGGATTCGCTTCAATTCCTCTATTGGAAACAATGAAGCCCAGCAGTTTTCCCGAGGGGACGCCGAAAACGCATTTTTCCGGGTTCAGCTTGATGTCGTATGTCCGGAGGTTATCGAATGTAAGCCTCAAGTCATCTATTAGGGTTTCAACGTGTCTTGTTTTTATGAACACGTCGTCCACATATGCCTCCATTGTTTTGCCAATTTGCTTTTCCAGGCATGTTTGAATCACGCGTTGATAGGTTGCACCGACATTCTTAAGCCTGAAAGGCATAGTGTTGAAGCAAAAAGGGCCATATGGCGTTATGAAAGCTGTTGCAGTTTGGTCGGATTCTGCCATCTTTATTTGATGGTATCCGGAGTATGCGTCGTGAAAACATAGCGAGTCGTGTCCTGCTGTGGCATCGATGATTTGATCGATGCGAGGAAGGGGAAAGGGATCCTTGGGTTAAGCCTTGTTGAGGTCTTTGAAGTCGACACATAGGCGCCAGGATTTGTCCTTCTTTGGTACCATTACCAGATTTGCCAGCCAATCCGGATGCTTGATATCTCTGATGAATCCGGCCTCGAGTAGTTTGGCTAGCTCTTCCCCCATGGCTTGCCGTTTGGGCTCTGAAAACTGCCTTAGAGTCTGCTTGACCGGCTTGTATCCTTTTAGTCTATTGAGGCTGTGTTCGGCCAACCTACGTGGGATGCTCGGCATGTCCGATGGGTTCCAGGCGAAAATGTCCCAATTCTCGCATAAGAAGTCTCGCAGTGTGGCGTCCATTGCGGGGCTCAAATGTGTCCTGATGGAAGCTGTCTTCGTGGGGTCCGTTGGATGGACTTGGAATTTGACTATCTCATCCACGGGTTTAAATGAGGTAGACTTGGGTCGCTTGTCGAGTATCACGTCGTCCCTGTCCACGATGGCCCGCAGTGTTATTAATTCTTCGGCTGCTAGGGCTTCGGATAATGCTTCCAGGGCTAGTGTTGCGGTTTTGTTTTCGGCGTGAAGTGCGATGTCCGGATCACTGGCTAGAGTGATGATTCCATTGGGCCCAGGCATTTTAAGCTTCATGTACCCGGAATGGGGTATGGCTTGAAAGCTCGTAAACGTGTCCTGCCCTAGAAGGGCGTGGTATCTGCTGCTAAAAGGAGCCACTTGGAATGTGATTTCTTCGGACCTGTAATTTTCCGGGGTGCCGAATACCACATCGAGTGTGATTTTTCCCGCACACCATGCTTCCCGACTAGGAATGATTCCCCTGAAGGTGGTGCCGCTTTGCTCAATGCGGCCTTTATCAATTTCCATCTTGTTGAGCGTTTCTTCATAGATGTTAATCCGCTTCCGCCGTCCATGAGTACTTTAGCGAGCCGAAAGCCGTCCACGATTGGGCTAAGGACCAGAGCGGCCGGTGCCCGGACAGTCTGGAATCGAGGTTCATCAATGGCATTGAAAGTTATAGCAGTGTCATTCCAGGGGTTTATCTTTGCCACATGGCAAATTTCAGCGGAGCTTCGATGAGCTCGCTTGCGCCTATTATTTGAGGGGAAAGTCTCGAAGACTGTTAATACCGTATTGCGTTTGTTGGTGGGATGTTGTTCTACTTTATGGCTTGCAAGAAGATCCTCGCCACTTTTTGCAACCTGCCGGAGTATCCAACATGCTCTAAGGCTAAGAGTTGGTGTTATGTCTGGAGTGCTGTGGAGTCTACATGGCCCATTGAGCCATTCTTCCAATACGGTTCCCCGTCCCGAGGCGGGCTTTGGTTTCTTGGGAATTGGATCGGCCAACTTACAAGAGTTCGCCCGTTTAGTTCGGACAAAGGTTTTGGTGAGAGTCGTACTGTCCCAAAATTCTGTTTGGGTTTTCCAGGCGTTTTCCATCGCACAGTACTTCTGTACTATGATTGTCAAGTCCGCGAAGTGCACTATGTCACGGTGGCTTATAGCATTAAGGAGTCCTTTGTTCGTGCAGTTTTCGCAGAAGAGTGAGACTACGTCCTCCTCGCGGCAGTCCTTGACCTTGTTAAGCGCAAGGAGGAATCTGGCCCAGTAGCGATGTACAGTCTCCTGGGGCTCTTGGCTGATGCAGGAGAGACGGTTTAAGCCCAGGTGTGTATTGTTAGCTGAGTCCGGATTCTGATCCGATCTAACACCCAGGGGCGTGGGAGGTTTCGACCCTGACGGCTCAGGATCCGGAGTGTTGCCCAATTTCTTCGGCCCAATGTCCAATTCTAATTCTGGGACCCGGGTCATGTCTTCCTTTGAGCAGGTGTTCGGTTCAAGGAGTTCGGTGATCCAGACATAATTCATCCTCAAAGTTGAGGGGCAATCCGTGCGTGGTTCCTCCACTACCGCTATCTCATGGGTGGCCGGCGGGGATCTGATGTCCCTTTGGTCGGGTTTAAGCCCGATCTGGTCATAGTCTGTAGCGACTCCCAGAGCGGCGATGCGATCCAAGAGCTCATTAAGGGAGGAGAGCTCCATCGGATCCATCTGTTCGGCGAGTTCCGAACTGACGCGAAGGTTATGCTTGATGACCCGAGAGGCCATCGTCGGCGCAACCGCCAATGGGACAGCCACGATAAAGCCGCCAAGTCGGAGAGTGTGGCCTACAGCCAGAGCTCCCCCCGAGGTAATGTTGTCCTTGACAACGAGACGAACCATCGAGCCTTGCGGCGATGACACAGAGGAACTCTCAATGAAAGCACCAATGTCGGTGTCAAAACCGGCGGATCTCGGGTAGGGGGTCCCGATCTGTGCGTCTTAGGCTGACGGTAACAGGAAGCAAGGGACACAATGTTTACCCAGGTTCGGGCCCTCTTGATGGAGGTAAAACTCTACTTCCTCTTGATTAATATTGAAGATATGAGTAGTACAAGAGTAGATCTACCACGAGATCGTAGAGGCTAAACCTTAAGAGCTAGCCTATGATGGTATGATTGTAATTGTGATCGACCTTCTAAGGACCAACCTCTCCGGTTTATATAGACATCGGAGAGGGCTAGGGTTTACATGGAGTCGGTTACAAGGAACGAAACACAATATCCGGATCGCCAAGCTTGTCTTCCACACAAAGGAGAGTCCCATCCGGACACGGGCCAAAGTCTTGAGTCTTGTATCTTCACTCTTCAATAGTCTGGACGAAGTATACAGTCTGGCTGTCCGGATACCCCCTAATCCAGGACTCCCTCAAGGGCCGCACCCCACGGATCTGGGCACCCGCGCCATCCACAGATCAGGGAGAAGGAGGAGAGGTCCTCCGCCGCCGCCATCGCATGCACGGGCTTTGCCCGATGCCGACCAATGGCATCAGCGGAGGGGGAGGTGAGCATTGAGGGAGGACTAGGCGGCGACGGCTGAGACCTCTTGTGTCGCCCGCGAGGGGGATGATGCAAGAGTCAATCGCAAGAGGAGCCCTTCATGGGTTAGGGATTCATGGCGGAGTCACCTCTTCGGAACAATATCCAGCCTTATGCCGCAAGAGTTCATGACAAGGATGATAAACTTGCAAGGATGTCACCGCCTAATAGTCTTTCAGATAGGATTTAGTTGGTCCCAACCTTGTGTTATGGTAGGATCTTTTTTGGCATTTAGATTCGGTCCACCTTACACAAAGCTAGGATGTACGTGGTGTTGGGGATCGTTGCAGAAATAAAAAAAAAATCTATGCATCACCAAGATCAATCTATGGAGAGACTAGAAACGAGAGAGAGAGGGGAGTGCATCTTCATACCCTTGAAGATCGCGAAACGGAAGCTTTGCTAGAACGCGGTTGGAGGAGTCGTACACGCAGCGATTCAGATCGCGGTCGATTCTGATCTTAGAGCCAAACAACAGCGCCTCCGCGTTCAATACATGTGCAGCCCGGTAACGTCTCCCGCGCCTTGATCCAGCAAGGAGGAGGGAGAGGTTGGGGACAACTCCAGCAGCAGCACGACGGCGTGGTGGTGGTGGAGTAGTGGTTCTCCGGCAGGGCTTCGCCAAGCTCAAACGTAGGAGGAGAGGTGTTGGAGAGGGGGAGGGCTGCGCCTTGGATGTGGTGCTGCTGCCCTCCCTCCTCCCCTCTATTTATAGGGTGAAGGGGGAAGGGGGCCGACCCTTCTAGATGAGATCTAGAGGGGGGCGGCGGTCAAGGGGAGGGGGCTTGCCCCCCAAGCCAAGGGGGGCGCCCCCTTTAGGGTCCCCCCAACCCTAGGCGCATGGGCCCTAGGGGGATGGCGCCCAGCCGACATAGGGGCTGGTTCCCTTCCACATACAACCCATAGGGCCCTCCGGGGCAGGTGGACCCTCCCGATGGACCCCCGGAACCCCTTTGGTGGTCCCGGTACAATACCGGCAAACCCCGGAATACTTCCGGTGACCGTTTGATGACTTCCTATATATCATATTCACCTCCAGACCATTCCGGAACTCCTCGTGATGTCCGGGATCTCATCTGGGACTCCGAACAACATTCGGTAACCACATACTATTTCCCATAACAACTCTAGCGTCACCGAACCTTAAGTGTATAGACCCTACGGGTTCGGGAATCATGCAGACATGACCGAGACAGCTCTGTGGCCAATAATCAACAGCGGGATCTGGATACCCATGTTGGCTCCCACATGTTTCACGATGATCTCATCGGATGAACCACGATGTCGAGGATTCAAGCAATCCTGTATACAATTCCCTTTGTCAATCGGTACGTTACTTGCCCGAGATTCGATCGTCGGTATCCCAATACCTTGTTCAACCTCGTTACCGGCAAGTCACTTTACTCGTTTTGTAATGCATGATCCCGTGACCAACTACTTAGTCACATTGAGCTCATTATGATGATGCATTACCGAGTGGGCCCAGAGATACCTCTCCGTCATACGGAGTGACAAATCCCAGTCTCGATTCGTGCCAACCCAACAGACACTTTCGGAGATACCTGTAGTGCACCTTTATAGCCACCCAGTTACGTTGTGACGTTTGGTACACCCAAAGCATTCCTACGGTATCCGGGAGGTACACAATCTAATGGTCTAAGGAAATGATACTTGACATTAGAAAAGCTTTAGCAAACAAACTACACGATCTTGTGCTATGCTTAGGATTGGGTCTTGTCCATCACATCATTCTCCTAATGATGTGATCCCGTTATCAATGACATCCAATGTCCATAGTCAGGATACCATGACTGCTACGTCTTGATCTTGCGTTGGTTCTCCTTGAAGAGGAAAGGGTGATGCAGCAATAGTAGCGTAAGTATTTCCCTCAGTTTTTGAGAACCAAGGTATCAATCTAGTAGGAGGCTCCTCAAAAGTCCCACGCACCTACACAAACAAACAAAGAACTCGCAACCAATGCAATAAAGGGGTTGTCAATCCCTTCACGGCCACTTGCGAAAGTGAGATCTAATAGAGATATTATGATAAGATAAATATTTTCTTGGTATTTTATAATATAGATGCAAAAAGTAAAGATGCAAATAAAAGTAGATTGGAAGCAAATATGATAAGAGATAGACCCAAGGGCCATAGGTTTCACTAGAGGCTTCTCTCAAGATAGCATAAGTATTACGGTGGGTGAACAAATTACTGTCGAGCAATTGATAGAAAAGCGAATAATTATGAGATTATCTAGGCATGATCATGTATATAGGCATCACGTCTGCAACAAGTAGACCAACTCCTGCCTGCATCTACTACTATTACTCCACACATCGACCGACTCCTGCCTGCATCTAGAGTATTAAGTTCATAAGAACAGAGTAACGCCTTAAGCAAGATGACATGATGTAGAGGGATAAACTAATGCAATATGATATAAACCCCATCTTTTTATCCTCGATGGCAACAATACAATACGTGCCTTGCAACCCTTTCTGTCACTGGGTAAGGACACCGCAAGATTGAACCCAAAGCTAAGCACTTCTCCCATGGAAAGAAAGATCAACCTAGTAGGCCAAACCAAACTGATAATTTGAAGAGACTTGCAAAGATAACTCAATCATACATAAAAGAATTCAGAGAAGATTCAAATATTTCTCATAGATAAACTTCATCATAAACCCACAATTCATCGGATCTCGACAAACACACCGCAAAAAGAGTTTACATCGAATAGATCTCCACAAGAGAGGGGGAGAACATTGTATTGAGATCCAAAAAGAGAGAAGAAGCCATCTAGCTAATAACTATGGACCCGAAGGTCTGTGGTAAACTACTCACAACTCATCGGAGGGGCTATGGTGTTGATGTAGAAGCCCTCTGTGGTCGATACCCCTCCGGCGGAGCGCCGACGAAGGCTCCAAGATGGGATCTCGCGGATAAAGAAGGTTACGGCGTGAAAATTGTGTTTCGTTGGGTCCCTGGATGTTTTCGGGGTACGTAGGCTTATATAGGAGGAAGAAGTACGTCGGTGGCCGCCCGAGGGGCCCACGAGACAGGGGGAGCGCCCTGTAGGGGGGAGCGCCCTACCCTCTCGTGGCCGCCTCGGCTGCTTCTTGACTTGCACTCCAAGTCCTCTGGATCACGTTCGTTCCAAAAATCACGCTCCCGAAGGTTTCATTCCATTTGGACTCCATTTCATATTCCTTTTCTTCGAAATACCGAAATAGGCAAAAAAACAGCAATACGGGCTGGGCCTCCGGTTAGTAGGTTAGTCCCAAAAATGATATAAATGTGTAAAATAAAGCCCATAAACATCCAAAAGGGGTAATATAATAGCATGAAAAATTCAAAAATTATAGATACTTTGGAGACATATCAAGCCTCCCCAAGCTTAATTCCTGCTCGTCCTCGAGTAGGTAAATGATAAAAACAGAATTTTTGATGTGGAATGCTACCTAGGATAATTCTCAATGTAATTTTCTTTATTATGGCATGAATGTTCAGATCCAGATGATTCAAAATAAAAGTTCATATTGACATAAGGAATAGTGATACTTCAAGCATACTAATCAAAGTAATCATGTCTTCTCAAAATAACATGGCCAAAAAAAGTTATCCCTACAAAATCATATAGTCTAGCTGTTGCTCTACCTTCATCACACAAAGTATTTAATCATGCACAACCCCGATGAAAAGCCAAGCAATTGTTTCATACTTTAATAATCTCAAACTTTTTCAACTTTCACGCAATACATGAGCGCGAGCCATGGACATAGCACTATATGTGGAGTAGAATGGTGGTTGCGGAGAAGACAAAAAAAGGAGAAGATAGTCTCACATCAACTAGGCGTATCAACGGGCTATGGAGATGCCCATTAATAGATATCAATGTGAGTGAGTAGGGACTGCCATGCAACGGATGCACTAGAGCTATAAATATATGAAAGCTCAACAAAAGAAACTAAGTGGTTGTGCATCCAACTTGCTTGCTTACGAAGACCTAGGGCATTTTGAGGAAGACCATCATTGGAATATACAAGCCAAGTTCTATAATGAAAAATTCCCGCTAGTATATGAAAGTGACAACATATGAGACTCTCTATCATGAAGATCATGGTGCTACTTTGAAGCACAAGTGTGGAAAAAGAGATAGTAGCATTGTCCCTTCTCTCTTTTTCTCTCATTTTTTTCTTTGTCTTTTTTTTCTTTTCCTTTTTTTTCTTTCTTTTTTTTCTTTTTGTAAAGTCCGAAGTCTCATCCCGACTTGTGGGGGAATCATAGTCTCCATCATCCTTTCCTCACTGAGACAATGCTCTAATAATGAAGATCATCACACTTTTATGGATTTACAACTCAAAGCTAGAACAAGATATGACTCTATATGAATGCCTCCGGCGGTGTACCGGGATGTGCAATGAATCAAGAGCGACATGTATGAAAATTATGAAGGTGGCCTTGCCACAAATACAATGTCAACTACATGATCATGGAAAGAGCAATATGACAAATGTAATGCATGTCATATGAATGGAACGGTGGAAAGTTGCATGGCAACATATCTCGGAATGGCTATGGAAATGCCATAATAGGTAGGTATGGTGGCTGTTTTGAGGAAGGTATATGGTGGGTGTGTGGTACCGGTGAAAGTCGCGCGGCACAAGAGAGGCTAGCAATGGTGGAAGGGTGAGGGTGCGTATAATCCATGGACTCAACATTAGTCAAAAGAACTCATATACTTATTGAAAAAATCTAGAAGTCATCAAAAACAAAGTACTACGAGCATGCTCCTAGGGGGGTAGATTGGTAGGAAAAGACCATCCCTCGTCCCCGACCGCCACTCATAAGGAAGACACTCAATAAATAAAATTGTGCTCCAACTTCATCACAAAGCGGTTCACCATACGTGCATGCTACGGGAATCACAAACCTCAACACAAGCATTTTTCATAGTCACCTCAACTAGCATGACTTTAATATCACTACCTCCATATCTCAAAACAATTATCAAGCATCAAATTTATCATAGCATCCAATTCACTTTCTATGATAGTATTTATTATACCCAACTTGGATGCTCATCATTTTAGGACCAAATTTGTAACCATAGCAAATACCATGCTGTTCTAAAAGACTCTCAAAATAATATAAGTGAAGCATGAGAGACTAGCAATTTCTTCAAAATTAAGCCATCGCCGTGCTCTAAAAGATATAAGTGAAGCACTAGAGCAAAAACTAACAAGCTCAAAAGATATAAGTGAAGCACATAGAGTATTCTAGCAAATTCTAATCAAGTGGGCTTCTACCAAAAGGTGTGTACAGCAAGGATGATTGTGGTAAACTAAAAAGCAAAGACTAATATAATACACGACGCTCCAAGCAAAACATATATCGTATGGCGAATAAAAATATAGCTCCAAGTAAAGTTACCAATGAACAAAAACGAAAGAGGGGATGCCTTCCCGGGGCATCCCCAAGCTTAGGCTTTTGGCTATTCTTGAATATCTTGGGGTGCCATGGGCATCCCCAAGCTTAGGCTCTTGTCACTCCTTATTCCATAGTCCATAAAAGCTTTACCCAAAACTTGAAAACTTCACAACACAAAACTCAACAGGAAATCTTATAAGCTCCGCTAGTGAAAGAAAACAAAACCACCACATAAGATACTATAATGAACTCATTCATTATTTATTTTGGTGTTAAACCTACTGTATTCCAACTTATCTATGGTTTATAAACTATTTTACTAGCCATAAATGCATCAAAATAAGCAAACAACACACGAAAAACAGAATCTGTCAAAAACAGAACAGTCTGTATCAATCTGTAACTAACGCAAACTTCTGGAACTCTAAAAATCCTACCAAAATAGAAAGTCCTGGAAAATTTATCTATTGATCAGCAGAAAAAAGAATAAACGCAAAATCACACTTCTGTGATTTAACAAAACTAAATTAATGCGCACAAAGTTTCTGTTTTTCAGCAGAATCAAATCAACTATCATCATAGGTTATCCTATAGGTTCTACTTGGCACAAACACTAATTAAAAGATAAAAACACATCTAAACAGAAGGTAGATGCAAGATTTATTACTAAACAGGAACAAAAAACAAAAAACACAAATAAAATTGGGTTGCCTCCCAACTAGCGCTATCATTTAACGCCCCTAGCTAGGCATAAAAGCGAAGATAGATCTAAGTAGTGCCATAATAATAAGATAGATCTTGAAATCTCATCTCATATTATCTATGTTCGGCAGCAAGTTTTCTTTGAGGCAAGTAAAAGTAATCAAAAGGGCTAAATTTAGCGGGACAGAAGTCCCCAAGATCAATCTTAGGAGGAACGGGTTCCACCTTTGGCCCTTCATAGTGCACAACTAATTCATCACTAAAAGTATTCTTTTGGCAAAATCTCGTGAGCCTATACTCAAGAGAGTATCCTAGCTCATTGTTTCTAAGGGAAAGATCATTATTAAGTTCGTTAATTCTATCAACCAAGACATTGGTAGGAACCTTTTTTCTAAGGTTTTCTTTGAAAGCAACATGGTCCGAAGATTGAAAACACCTAAATTCCTCTTGATCATAGAGGATCGCCTCTATGGGAGGACGACCGGCGTCCACCCTATAGTGCGCAAAGATTTCTTTGGCCTCTCTTATGATAAATCTAAACTCATGAGCCAAAAATATAGTAACAGCACATTTAACAGAAGAATGCTCAATATTGGAAAATTCCAGAAAAATTCTTTTTATGCAAGGATGCATATGCATAAATTGTCTTTCAAGTTCAACTACAAGCATAGCAATGGCATTCGCAAGACTACTAGTTCTATGAAGAATAGAACCACCCATGGAAGGTAAAGCACCAGCACAAGTGAAGGAATCTTGAATAACACCTTTTCCAATGATGTTACCACTACCGATTCGAAACTTTTTAGTATGCAAGATAGGGGGTTCTTCGGTCGAAGCCTCGCAATTTTCCATGTTATCATTATTGTCCATATCGACGATAATCTCCCCAATTTCAGACATAACGGCAAACAAAAGCAAGGCGGAAGAAAGCAAGCGAAAGAGAGAGGAAATTGGGAAAGAGAGGGCAAATAAAATGGCAAGGGTGAAGTAGGGGAGAGGAAAACGAGAGGCAAATGGCAAATAATGTAAATGCGAGGGAGATGAGTTTGTGATGGGTACTTGGTATTTCTTGACTTGAGAGAAGACCTCCCTGGCAATGGCGCCAGAAATCCTTCTTGCTACGTCTTGAGCTTGCGTTGGTTTTCCTTGAAGAGGAAAGGGTGATGCAGCAATAGTAGCGTAAGTATTTTCCTCAGTTTTTGAGAACCAAGGTATCAATCCAGTAGGAGGCTCCTCAAAAGTCCCACGCACCTACACAAACAAACAAAGAACTCGCAACCAACACAATAAAGGGGTTGTCAATCCCTTCACGACCACTTGCGAAAGTGAGATCTAATAGAGATAGTATGATAAGATAGATATATTTTTGGTATTTTATAATATAGATGCAAATAAAAGTAGATTGGAAGCAAATATGATAAGAGATAGACCCGGGGGCCATAGGTTTCACTAGAGGCTTCTCTCAAGATAGCATAAGTATTACGGTGGGTGAACAAATTATTGTCGAGCAATTGATAGAAAAGCGAATAATTATGAGATTATCTAGGCATGATCATGTATATAGGTGATACGTCTCCAACATATCTACTTTTTCAAACACTTTTGCCCTTGTTTTGGACTCTAACTTGCATGATTTGAATGAAACTAACCCGGACTGACGCTGTTTTTAGTAGAACTGCCATGATGTTGTTTTATGTGTAGAAAAGAAAAGTTCTCAGAATGTCCTGAAAATACACGGAGGCACTTTTTGGAATTAATAAGAATTTCTGGGCGAAAGAAATACACCAGGGGGCCCACGGCCTGTCCACGAGATAGGGGGGCGCCCCCCTATAGGGCGCGCCCCCTATCTCGTGGCCCCCCTGGACCTCCACCGACCTCAACTCCAACTCCATATATTCACGTTCGGGGAGAAAAAAATCAAGGAGAAAGTTTCATCCCGTTTTATGACACGGAGCCGCCGCCAAGCCCTAATCTCACTCGGGAGGGCTGATCTGGAGTCCGTTCGGGGCTCCGGAGAGGGGGATTCGTCATCGTCGTCATCATCAACCATCCTCCATCACCAATTTCATGATGCTCACCATCGTGCGTGAGTAATTCCATTGTAGGCTTGCTGGACGGTGATGGGTTGGATGCGATTTACCATGTAATCAAGTTAGTTTTGTTAGGGTTTGATCCCTAGTATCCACTATGTTATGAGATTGATGTTGCTATGACTTTGCTATGCTTAATGCTTGTCACTAGGGCCCGAGTGCCATGATTTCAGATCTGAACCTATTATGTTTTCATGAATATATGTGTGTTCTTGATCCTATCTTGCAAGTCTATAGTCACGTATTATGTGTTATGATCTGACAACCCCGAAGTGACAATAATCGGGATACTTCTCGATGATGACTGTAGTTTGAGGAGTTCATGTATTCTCTACGTGCTAATGCTTTGTTTCGGTTCTCTATTAAAAGGAGGCCTTAATATCCCTTAGTTTTCACTAGGATCCCACTACCACGGGAGGGTAGGACAAAAGATGTCATGCAAGTTCTTTTCCATAAGCACATATGACTATTTATGGAGTACATGCCTACATTACATTGATGAACTGGAGTTAGTTCTATGTCACCCTATGTTATAGCTATTACATGAGGAATCGCATCCGTCATAGTTATCCATCACTGATCCATTGCCTACGAGCTTTTCATATGTTGTTCTTTGCTTATTTACTTTTCCGTTGCTACTGTTACAACTACTACAAAACCCCCAAAACAATTATCTTTACTTTTGCCACCGTTACCTTTATTATCATACCACTTTTGCTACTAAATACTTTGCTGCAGATACTAAGTTATCCAGGTGTGGTTGAATTGACAACTCAACTGCTAATACTCAAGAATATTCTTTGGCTCCCCTTGTGTCGAATCAATAAATTTGGGTTGAATACTTTACCCTCGAAAGCTGTTGCGATCCCCTACACTTGTGGTTATCAAGACTAATTTCTGGCGCCGTTGCCGGGGAGCATAGCTCTATTCTCTGAGACACTTGGGATTTATATCTGTTGATCACTATGAAGAACATGAAAGACGACATAACTACTATTTTGCCCTCAACTACGAGGGAAGGTAAGGAACTGCCATCTAGCTCTGCACTAGATTCTCCTTCAGTTATTAGTAAGCTTGCGACACTTAAACCTGCTACTGCTATGAATTCTGATATGTCGCATGTTATTAATGATGCCACTTCTACTATGCATGATGAAACTACTTCTGTGCGTGATACTACTTTGCCATTAGGTGAATTTCTTGATGAACAACTTGCTAGAGTTAGGGGGAATAAAAATATTGAAGATGCTATTATTGATGATAGTGATGATGAAAATTCTCCCAATGATTATGTATTGCCTGTTGTTCCCGAGGGTTATGTTATGAATGAAGAAGCTGCTAGAGCAATCTTTGCTTGCAATGATAGATATGATCTTAAGAAATTATTAGCTAAATGGAAGCAACAGTCTCTTAATGCTAGAATTAAACCTGACCCTGCTTTTGCTACTTCACCTATTTGTGTTACTGATAAGGATTATGAATTCTCTGTTGATCCTGAGATTATTACTTTAGTTGAATCTGATCCTTTTTATGGCCTTGAATCTGAAACTGTTGTGGCACATCTTACCAAGCTGAATGATATAGCCACCCTGTTTACTAATGATGAGAAGTCTCGCTATTATTATATTCTTAAGATATTTTCGTTCTCATTAAAGGGTGATGCTAAGACTTGGTATAATTCTCTTGCTCCTGGTTGTGTGCGTAGTCCCAAGGATATGATTTATTACTTCTCTGCTAAATATTTCCCTGCTCATAAGAAACAAGCTGCCTTGCGGGAAATATATAATTTTGTGCAAATCAAAGAAGAGAGTCTCCCACAAGCTTGGGGGAGGCTTCTCCGGTTACTTAATGCTTTGCCCGATCATCCTCTTAAGAAGAATGAAATACTTGATATCTTTTATAATGGACTAACCGATGCTTCCAAGGACTACTTGGATAGTTGTGCTGGTTGTGTTTTCAGGGAAAGAACAGTCGACGAAGCTGAAATACTATTGAATAATATGTTGACTAATGAAAATAATTGGACTCTTCCTGAGCCAATTCCTGAGGCAATTCCTGAACCAATTGAGCCAACTCCTGAGCCTATTACTAAACCCACTCTGAAGAAGAGAGGTGTTTTATTCCTCAGTCCTGAAGATATGCAAGAGGCAAAGAAATCAATGAAAGAAAAAGGTATTAAAGCTGAAGATGTTAAGAATTTACCACCTATTGAAGAAATACATGGTCTTAATGTACCACCTGTTGAAGAACCATATTGTCTTGATAACCCGACACAGGTAGTAAAGGTAAATTCTCTCTATAGACATGATAAATTTGAAATCCTCTCAACTAAATTTCATAGCCCATGCTTAGATGAATTTGATGACTTTATGGCTAGACAAGAAAGTTTTAATGCTTATGTTGGTAGAGAGTTAAAGAATAATGCTTTCGAGATAGGATGCGTGAGCGATAATATGGCTAGAGTAAAAGATGAACTCAAACTCATTAGCAAATATGCTTCTATGGTTGCTACTCAAGATGAGCAAGTACTTAAAGCTCAAAATGATTTGCTTGATGAATTAAATAATAAAAATGACTTTGCTGTTAGAGTGGCTTCTAGAACTGGTAGAATGACTCAGGAACATTTGTATCCTGAAGGCCACCCTAAGAGAATCGAGCAAGATTCTCAGAGAAATAATTTAGAGGCACCTAGTTCTTCTAAAAAGAAGAAAAAGAAAAACGATAGAACTTTGCATGCTTCTAGTGGACCTACTGTAGACACACCTGAGAATCCCAATGATATTTCTATTTCTGATGCTGAAACACAATCAGGTGATGAACATGAACGTAGTGATAATGTTAATGATAATGTTCATGTTGATGCTCAACCTAGCAAAAACAATGATGTAGAGATTGAACCTGCTGTTGATCTTGATAACCCACAAACAAAGAATCAACATTATGATAAGAGAGATTTTGTTGCTAGGAAGCACAGTAGAGAAAGAGAACCATCGGTTCAGAAACCCATGCCCTTTCCTCCTAAACCATCCAAGACAAAGGATGATGAGGATTTTGAGCCCTTTGCTGAAATGATTAGACCTATTTTCTTACGTATGCGCTTAACTGATATGTTGAAAGTAAATCCTTATGCTAATAATGAAGATATCATTACAAATAAAAGAGAGATACCAGAAGCTGAAATTTCCATCTTGCTTGCTAATTACACTTTTAAGGGTGGAATACCAAAGAAACTTGGAGATCCGGGTGTACCAACTATACCATGCTCCATTAAAAGAAATTATGTTAGAATTGCTTTATGTGATCTTGGAGCCAGTGTTAGTGTTATGCCTCTCTCTTTATATCGTAGACTTGAATTGAATAAGTTGACACCTACTGAAATATCTTTGCAAATGGCTGATAAATCAACTGATATACGTGTCAGTATTTGTGAGGATGTGCCTGTTGTGGTTGCAAATGTCACTATCTTAACGGACTTTGTTATTCTTGATATTCCCGAGGACGATAGTATGTCTATTATCCTTGGTAGACCTTTTCTTAATACTGCAGGGGCTGTTATTGATTGCAACAAAGGCAATGCCACTTTTCATGTTAATGGTAATTAGCATATGGTACACTTTCCGAGGAAACAATCTCAAGTTCATAGCATCAATTCTATTGGAAAAGTTCCAACTATTATTATTGGAGGTTTTGAATTTCCTATCCCTACTGTCAAGAAAAAGTATGATATTCTTATTGTTGGGGATTTTCATATCCCCGTTGAGGTAACTTAGTGTTATTCGAAATTTCTCCGGTTCCGTGTTATTCGGAATGAGTTTGTTAACAAGACTTGATCAACCTTGTTAGTGGATTCATTTGGATGATCATGAGATGGATGAAACTAGAAGGCACAACCTTCTGTACCCACTTTTTACTTTCTGTTATTTAGAATAAATAAAGCAAAAATAGTATTATCTGTCTGTTTTTTGAATTATCCGTGCATTAAAAAAATATCCTGAAAATAAAAGTGCTCCAAATGCCCTGCAAATTTAGTATGATTTTTTATGGAATATTTGAGGATTTTAGGCACTGAAAACACTGCAGGAGGGGCAAGCACCAGGACACGAGAGTGGAGGGCGCGTCCCTTGTCTCGTGGGCCCCTGGTGGCCCCCCTCCACTTATGCCAGCACCCACACACTTCATCTTCTACCAAAAAAATCCCAATCTAGCTCAAGCACGAGTTCTAGCTCGTTTTGCTGCGATTTTTGATCTCCTTGCTCAAAGCTCCATTCACAAAACTGCTTTGGGAGATTGTTGCTTGGTATGTGACTCCTCCATTGGTCCAATTGGTTTTTGTTCTAGTGCTTTATTCATTGCAAATTTTTGCTGCATAGGTGACCATGTTCTTGAACTTGCATGTTAAATTTATGAGGTCCCAAGCAATTCTAATGCATGATATAGGCTCTAGGCACTTGTAGGAGTAGTTGCTACCAATCTTGTTTAGTTTTATTCACTTTTATTTTGACGTTACTAAAATTTCAGAAATTTTCAGAAAAAGAATTATGCTTAGAAGAATGTACCAAGGTGGTTCCTCGGCAAAGAAAGGGCCAAGGATTGCTATACGTGAGCAAGATGTTGAATTGCCGAGGGACGCGGATGTACGAGCTTGTGAGTGGCCATCCGATGATTTTATGATCGAAGCAGGCTTCAAGGAGGAATTTGACACGTATGTGCGTAACGCCGAGCTGGAGGACTTCTTACAAGATAAGTGTCTGCGGTACTATCAATTGACTGATTCTTTTGTGCGGAGGTTCAAATATAATTGTGCGCGTAATTCTCCTAGTGTCATATTTGATATTTATGATACATCTTATACCATGGATTTAGAGGATTTCACAACTGCTTGCAAATTCCCGCAGTGGGGTAATATTAATGATCCTCACAAATTTGAATTTAGAGATTTTCTTGCTAGTATTACTGTGGGAGAATCTAGGGACATAGCACAAGCTACCATAGGGAGCATTCATTTTCCTGCTATACATTATTTTGCTCTCTTTATTGGTAGATGCATTAACGGTAAGGATGAAGCATGTCACATGTGTGTCCCTGATCTGTGTGTCCTCAAGAGTGCTGTGTTAGGTTATAAAGGTTATAACTTGGGGGAAATAGTTGCACGTAGGTTGCAGAATAATAGTAGAAAGGGAAATTTATTTGGAGGAATTTATGCAACCCGTGTGGCTAATTATCTTGGTATAGCCCCACGAGAGGGAGATATGATAATACCTCCTGTTTATTTGGATTCTGAAGCTATGGTCAATCATCAGTTTCTTAGGAGGAATGAACAATTCCTCCAATATCGACTAATCTATGACAGACGCAACGTCGTCCATGTTACTCTTCCTGCTCCCTACCTTTTTGATTATTAGGCAAAAGGAAGATATGTTGTCACCAGGGAGGAAGCAGTTGAACATGAGAGGAGAGCGGAGGCAGCTCGCCAACACGCCGCAGCTGAGGAGGCGGTTGCCACTGCATCTCAGTACAACCCCAGTTTCACTTACGGATATCAGCCAGGCGGTTCTTGGTACTAGACCAACTTAGGCCAAAAGCCTAAGCTTGGGGGAGTACGTATTTCTCACCGACTTTACATTCATGTTCACACACTAGTCGTCGGTGCTCATACTCTTTCATTGTATTATCCATGCTAGTTTAAATTTCTTTTTCTAGCTTTCTTCTTGTGTGTTTGATAAACCTTAAGAAAAACCAAAAAAATTAGTTAGTTTAATTCCCATGCTTGTAGTAGAAATTAAAATGAAAACCCAAAAAAGATTTCCAGTTCTTCTTCTTACTTGTTGGGAGCTTTCCCGTGTAAATAGTTTTCTTTTCTTTTCTTTCCTTTGGGGGTCGAGAAGACCGTATTGAAAATGCTTAGTGGCTCTCATATGCATGATTGTTTATTTAACTTAGAGCCCATATTACTTGTCTTCTCTTTTGAGTTGAATGCTTGCAGACTCCAGCATAGTCCAATGCACGTGCACTCTTATTATTATACACATCGTTCGGTCGTGCAAGTGAAAGGCAATAATGACGATATATGATGGACTTATTGGGATGAGAAAAGCTGGTATGAACTCGACCTCTCTTGTTTTGTAAATATGATGAGCTCATCATTTCTGAGTCAGCTATTATGAAGTAAACATATTTGCAATGACATTTAGAGATTATAGTTGCTTGTGCCATGCTTGATTAGCTATGAGTTGTAATGGTTTACCTTGCGTGCCAACATGCTATTAGAATGATTATGATGTGGTATGATGGGATGGTATACTCCTTTGAATGAATTGAGTGACTCGACTTGGCACATGCTCACGCATGTAGTTGAATCAAATCAACATAGCCTTCATGATATTTATGTTCATGATGGATTATATCCTACTCATGCTTGTATTCGTTGTGAATTAATCTTAATGCATGTTTATGACTGTTGTCGCTCTCTCAGTTGGTCGCTTCCCAGTCTTTTGCTAGCCTTCACCTGTACTAAGCGGGAATACTGCTTGTGCATCCAAACTCCTTAAACCCCAAAGTTGTTCCATATGAGTCCACTATACCAACCTATTTGCGGTATTTACCTGCCGTTCCAAGCAAATTTGTATGTGTCAAACTCCAAACCTTCAAATGGAGTTCTGTTTTGTATGCTCGAGCAGCTCATGTTACAACTAGGGCTGCCTATATCTTCCATGCTAGGTGGGTTATTCTCAAAAGGAGTGGACTCCGCTCCTCATTCGCAAGAAAGGGCCGGTAACCGGGATGCCCAGTCCCATGATCCAAAAAGATCAAAGCAAATCAAAATAATTAAACAAAACTCCCCCAGGGCTGTTGTTAGTTGGAGGCACTCGTTGTTTCGAGCAAGCCATGGATTGATGCTTGTTGGTGGTTGGGGGAGTATAAACCTTTACCATTCTGTTTGGGAACTGACTATAATGCATGCAGTATGGAAGATACAGCCATCTCATAGTTGTTGCATTGACAACAAAAGTATGCCGCTCAAAATGTTATTCAATCTCTATTTTAAAATCGAGCTCTGGCACCTCTACAAATCCCTGATTCGTTCAGTGAAGGGCCTATCTATTTACTTTTATGTTGAGTCATCACCCTTCTTATTAAAAGCACCCGTTGGAGAGCACACTGTCATTTGCATTCATTATCATTGGTTTATATTGGGTATGACTTGACTGGATCTCTTTTACCATGAATTACAATTTTTAGTCAGTCCTTGATCTTTAAAGGTGCTCTGCATTTATGTTTTGCGGTCTCAGGAAGGGCTAGCGAGATACCATTTTGTTATATCATGTTATGATTATTTTGAGAAAGTGTTGTCATCCGAGTTTTATTATTATGGCTCGCTAGTTGATTATGCTATTGATATGAGTAATTGTGAGACCTAGGTGTTATTGTTAGTATGGTTAGTTCATAGTATTTGCTGAAACTTGAATGCTGGATTTTCATGTTTACAACAACAAGAGCAAACAGAGTTTGTAAAAGTTTTTCTTTATCACTTTCAGTTTATCAACTGAATTGCTTGAGGACAAGCAAAGGTTTAAGCTTGGGGGAGTTGATACGTCTCCAATGTATCTACTTTTCCAAACACTTTTGCCCTTGTTTTGGACTCTAACTTGCATGATTTGAATGAAACTAACCCGGGCTGACGCTGTTTTCAGCAGAACTGCCATGATGTTGTTTTATGTGTAGAAAAGAAAATTTCTCAGAATGTCCTGAAAATCCACGGAGGCACGTTTTGGAATTAATAAGAATTTTTGGGTGAAAGAAATACACCAGGGGGACCACGACCTGTCCACGAGACAGGGGGGCGCGCCCCCCTATCTTGTGGGCCCCCTGGACCTCCACCGACCTCAACTCCAACTCCATATATTCACGTTCGGTGAGAAAAAAATCAGGGAGAAAGTTTCATCGCGTTTTACGACACAGTGCCGCCGCCAAGCCCTAATCTCTCTCGGGAGGGCTGATCTGGAGTCCGTTCGGGGCTCCGGAGAGGGGGATTCGTCGTCGTCGTCATCATCAACCATCCTCCATCACCAATTTCATGATGCTCACCGCTGTGCATGAGTAATTCCATCGTAGGCTTGCTTGACGGCGATGGGTTGGATGAGATTTACCATGTAATCAAGTTAGTTTTGTTAGGGTTTGATCCCTAGTATCCACTATGTTCTGAGATTGATGTTGCTATGACTTTGCTATGCTTAATGCTTGTCACTAGGGCCCGAGTGCCATGATTTCAGATCTGAACCTATTATGTTTTCATGAATATATGTGTGTTCTTGATCCTATCTTGCAAGTCTATAGTCACCTATTATGTGTTATGATCCGACAACCCCAAAGTGACAATAATCGGGATACTTCTCGGTGATGACCGTAGTTTGAGGAGTTCATGTATTCACTACGTGCTAATGCTTTGTTCCAGTTCTCTATTAAAAGGAGGCCTTAATATCTCTTAGTTTCCACTAGGACCCCGCTGCCACGGGAGGGTAGGACAAAAGATGTCATGCAAGTTCTTTTCCATAAGCACGTATGACTATTTACGGAGCACATGCCTACATTACATTGATGAACTGGAGCTAGTTCTGTGTCACCCTAAGTTATAGCTATTACATGAGGAATCGCATCCGGCATAATTATCCATCACTGATCCATTGCCTATGAGATTTTCATATATTGTTCTTTGCTTATTTACTTTTTCGTTGCTACTGTTACAACTACTACAAAAACCCAAAAACAATTATCTTTACTTTTGCCACCGTTACCTTTATTATCATACCACTTTTGCTACTAAATACTTTGCTGCAGATACTAAGTTATCCAGGTGTGGTTTAATTGACAACTCAACTGCTAATACTCAAGAATATTCTTTGGCTCCCCTTGTGTCGAATCAATAAATTTGGGTTAAATACTTTACCCTCGAAAGCTGTTGCGATCCCCTACACTTGTAAGTTATCAATAGGCATCACGTCCGCAACAAGTAGACCGACTCCTGCCTGCATCTACTACTATTACTCCACATATTGACCGACTCCTGCCTGGATCTAGAGTATTAAGTTCATAAGAACAGAGTAATGCCTTAAGCAAGATGACATGATGTAGAGGGATAAACTCATACATTATGATATAAACCCCATCTTTTTATCCTTGATGGCAACAATACAATACGTGCCTTGCAACCCTTTCTGTCACTGGGTAAGGACACCGCAAGATTGAACCCAAAGCTAAGCACTTCTCCCATGGCAAGACAGATCAATCTAGTAGGCCAAACCAAACTGATAATTTGAAGAGACTTGCAAAGATAACTCAATCATACATAAAAGAATTCAGAGGAGATTCAAATATTTCTCATAGATAAACTTGATCATAAACCCACAATTCATCGGATCTCGACAAACACACCGCAAAAAGAGTTTACATCGAATAGATCTCCACAAGAGAGGGGAGAACATTGTATTGAGATCCAAAAAGAGAGAAGAAGCCATCTAGGTAGTAACTATGGACCCGAAGGTCTGTGGTAAACTACTCACAACTCATCGGAGGGGCTATGGTGTTTATGTAGAAGCCTTCCGTGGTCGATTCCCCCTCCGGCGGAGCGCCGGCGAAGGCTCCAAGATGGGATCTCGCGGATACAGAAGGTTACGGCGGTGGAAATTGTGTTTCATTGGCTCCCTAGATGTTTTCGGGGTATGTAGGCTTATATAGGAGGAAGAAGTACGTCGGTGGCCGCTCGAGGGGCCCACGAGACAGGGGGGCGCACC
>NC_041383.1:180699493-180776710 GCF_002162155.2 Triticum dicoccoides
CTACCCTCTTGTGGCCGCCTCGGCTACTTCTTGACTTGCACTCCAAGTCCTCTGGATCACATTCGTTCCAAAAATCACGCTCCCGAGGGTTTCATTCCGTTTGGACTCCGTTTGATATTCCTTTTCTTCGAAATACTGAAATAGGCAAAAAAAACAGCAATACGGGCTGGGCCTCCAGTTAGTAGGTTAGTCCCAAAAATGATATAAATGTGTAAAATAAAGCCCATAAACATCCAAAAGGGGTAATATAATAGCATGAAACAATCAAAATTATAGATACGTTGGAGACGTATCAATGACCATCTGTTGATCAAAGAGCTAGTCAACTAGAGGCTTACTAGGGACATGTTGTGGTCTATATATTCACACATGTATTATGGTTTCCGGTCAATACAATTATAGCATGAACAATAGGCAATTATCATGAACAAGGAAATATAATAATAACCATTTTATTATGGGATTTTTGCATTCGTGCCCCTAGTTGGGTCATGCTCGACTGATTTGCCCCTAGTTTTTCAACAATTGCGGTTTTGCCCAGCTCACTTCACTCGCCTTGTGTTTTTGCCCTTCCGGGGCGGTTCCAACCAATCACGGTTCGCCACGTGGCGACTGCTCATTGGTCGGAACCTCCCCAGAAACACAAGGTGAGTGAGGTGAGCTAGGCAAAACCGCAATTATGTAAAAACTAGGGGCAAATCAGTCGAGCGTGACCCAACTAGGGGCACCAATACAATTGTCCCTTTTATTATTGCCTCTAGGGAATATTTCCAACAGTCTCCCACTTGCACTAGAGTCAATAATCTAGTTACATTGTGATGAATCGAACACCCATAGAGTTCTGGTGTTGGTCATGTTTTGCTCGCGGAATAGGTTTAGTCAACGGATCTGCGACATTTAGATCCGTATGCACTTTACAAATATCTATGTCTCCATCTTGAACATTTTCACGAATGGAGTTGAAGCGACGCTTGATGTGCCTGGTTTCTTGTGAAACCTGGGCTCCTTGGCAAGGGCAATAGCTCCAGTGTTGTCACAGAAGAGAGTCATCGGGCCCGACGCATTGGGAATAACTCCTAGGTCGGTAATGAACTCCTTCATCCAGATTGCTTCATGCGCTGCCTCCGAGGCTGCCATGTACTCCTCTTCACATGTAGATCCTGCCACGACGCTTTGCTTGCAACTGCACCAGCTTACTGCCCCACCATTCAAAATATACACGTATCCGATTTGTGACTTGGAGTCATCTAGATCTGTGTCGAAGCTAGCATCGACGTAACCCTTTACGACGAGCTCTTCGTCACCTCCATAAACGAGAAACATATCCTTAGTCCTTTTCAGGTACTTCAGGACATTCTTGACCGTTGTCCAGTGTTTCATGCCGGGATTAATTTGGTACCTCCCTACAAACTTATGACAAGGTTTACATCAGATCTGGTACACAACATGGCATACATAATAGACCCTATGGCTGATGCATAGGGGATGACACTCATCTTTTCTCTATCTTCTGCCGTGGTCGGGCTTTGAGCCGAGCTCAATTTCACACCTTGCAATACAGGCAAGAACCCCTTCTTGGACTGATCCATATTGAACTTCTTCAATATCTTATCAAGGTATGTGCTTTGTGAAAGACCTATGAGGCATCTCGATCAATCTCTACAGATCTTGATGCCTAATATGTAAGCAGCTTCTCCAAGGTCCTTCATTGAAAAACACTTATTCAAGTAGGCCTTTATGCTTTCAAAAAGTTCTATATCATTTCCCATCAATAGTATGTCATCCACATATAATATGAGAAATGCTACAGAGCTCCCACTCACTTTCTTGTAAACGCAGGCTTCTCCATAAGTCTGCATAAACCCAAACGTTTTGATCATTTCATCAAAGCGAATGTTCCAACTCCGAGATGCTTGCACCAGCCCATAGATGGAGCGCTGGAGCTTGCATACCTTGTTAGCATTCTTAGGATCGACAAAACCTTCCGGCTCCATCATATACAAAGGAATCCGTTAAGGAATGCCATTTTGACGTCCATTTGCCGTATTTCATAATCATAGAATGCGGCAATTGCTAACATGATTCAGACGGACTTCAGCTTCGGTACGGGTGAGAAGGTCTCATCATAGTCAACCCCTTGAACTTGTCGATAACCCTTAGCGACAAGCCGAGCTTTATAGATGGTAACATTACCATCCGCGTCCGTCTTCTTCTTAAAGATCCATTTATTTTCTATCGCTCGCCGATCATCGGGCAAGTCTGTCAAAGTCCATGATACGTCTCCAACGTATCTATAATTTTTGATTGTTCCATGCTATTATATTATCCCTTTTGGATGTTTATGGGCTTTATTTTACACATTTAGACCATTTTTGGGACTAACCTACTAACCGGAGGCCCAACCTGTATTGCTGTTTTTTTTGCCTATTTCAGTATTTCGAAGAAAAGGAATATCAAACGGAGTCCAAACTGAATGAAACCTTCGGGAGCGTGATTTTTGGAACGAACGTGATCCAGAGGACTTGGAGTGCAAGTCAAGAAGCAGCCGAGGCCTCCACGAGATAGGAGGGCGCCCCCCCTATAGGGCGCGCCCCCCTGTCTTGTGGGCCCCTTGGGTGGCCACCAACGTACTTCTTCCTCCTATATATGCCTACGTACCCCGAAAACATCCAGGGAGCCACCGAAACACAATTTCCACTGCCGTAACCTTCTGTATCCACGAGATCCCATCTTGGAGCCTTCGTCGGCGTTCTGCCGGAGGGGGAATCTACCATGGAGGGCCTCTACATCAACATCCTTGCCCATCGGATGAGTTGTGAGTAGTACCACAGACCTACGGGTCCATAGTTATTAGCTAGATGGCTTCTTCTCTCTTTTTGGATCTCAATACAATGTTCTCCCCCTCTCTTGTGGACATCTATTCGATGTAAACTCTTTTTGCGGTGTGTTTGTCGAGATCCGATGAATTGTGGGTTTATGATCAAGTTTATCTATGAGAAATATTTGAATCCTCTCCGAATTCTTTTATGTATGATTGAGTTATCTTTGCAAGTCTCCTCGAATTATCAGTTTGGTTTGGCCTACTAGATTGATCTTTCTTGCCATGGGAGAAGTGCTTAGCTTTGGGTTCAATCTTGCGGTGTCCTTACCCAGTGACAGAAAGGGTTGCAAGGCACGTATTGTATTGTTGCCATCGAGGATAACAAGATGGAGTTTATATCTTATTGCTTGAGTTTATCCCTCTACATCATGTCATCTTGCTTAAGGAGTTACTCTGTTCTTATGAACTTAATACTCTAGATGCTGGTAGGAGTCGGTCGATGTGTGGAGTAATAGTAGTAGATTGATACGTCTCCAACGTATCTATAATTTATGAAGCATTCATGCTATTTTATTATCTGTTTTGAATGATCACAGGCTTTATTATACACTTTTATATTACTTTTTGGACTAACCTATTAACCGGAGGCCCAGCCCATATTGCTGTTTTATTGCGTGTTTCAGTATTTCGAAGAAAAGGAATATCAAACGGAGTCCAAACGGAATGAAACCTTCGGCAGCGTGATTTTTGGGAAGAATATGATCCTGGAGACTTGGAGTTCACGTCAGAAGATCCTCGAGGAGCCCAGGAGATACGCCCCCCTACGGGGCGCGCCCCCTTGTCTTATGGGCCCCTCAAGCACCTCCCGACCGACTTCTGTCGCCTATATAGTCCCACGTACCCTAAAAACATCCATGGAGAAGATAAATCAGGAGTTCCGCTGCCGTAGGCCTTTGTAGCCACCAAAAACCTCTCGGGAGCAAGTTCTGGCACCCTGCCGGAGGGGGAACCCATCACCGGTGGCCATCTTCATCATCCCGGCGCTATCCATGAGGAGGAGGGAGTAGTTCACCCTCGGGGCTGAGGGTATGTACCAGTAGCTATGTGTTTGATCTCTCTCTCTCTCTCGTGTTCTCTTTATGGCACGGTCTTGATGTATCACGAGCTTCGCTATTATAGTTGGAACTTATGATGTTTCTCTCCCTCTACTCTCTTGTAATGAATTGAGTTTCCCTCTTGAAGTTATCTTATCGGACTGAGTCTTTATTTGAGAACACTTGATGTATGTCTTGCCGTGTTTATCTGTGGTGACAATGGGATATCATGTGCCACTTGATGTATGTTTTGGTGACCAACTTGCGGGTTCCGCCCATGAACCTATGCATAGGGGTTGGCACACGTTTTCTTGACTCTCCGGTAGAAACTTTGGGGCACTCTTTGGAGTACTTTGTGTTGGTTGAATAGATGAATCTGAGATTGTGTGATGCATATCGCATAATCATGCCCACGGATACTTGAGGTGACAATGGAGTATCTAGGTGACATTAGGGTTTTGGTTGATTTGTGTCTTAAGGTGTTATTCTAGTACGAACTCTTGAATAGATCGATCCAAAAGAATAACTTTGAGGTGGTTTCGTACCCTACCATAATCTCTTCGTTTGTTCACCGCTATTAGTGGCTTTGGAGTGACTCTTTGTTGCATGTTGAGGGATTTTTATATGATCTATCTATGTTATTATTGTTGAGAGAACTTGCACTAGTGAAAGTATGAACCCTATGCCTTGTTTCCTATCATTGCAATACCGTTTACGCTCACTTTTATCATTAGTTACCTTGCTGTTCTTATTATTTCAGATTACAAAAACCTATATCTACCATCCATATTGCACTTGTATCACCATCTCTTCGCCGAACTAGTGCACCTATACAATTTACCATTGTATTGGGTGTGTTGGGGACACAAGAGACTCTTTGTTATTTGGTTGCAGGGTTGCTTGAGAGAGACCATCTTCATCCTACGCCTCCCACGGATTGATAAACCTTAGGTCATCCACTTGAGGGAAATTTGCTACTGTCCTACAAACCTGTGCACTTGCAGGCCCAACAACGTCTACAAGAAGAAGGTTGTGTAGTAGACATCAAGCTCTTTTCTGGCGCCATTGCCGGGGAGGCTAGGTAAGCGGCACTCACACCCCGTCAACTAAGCTCTTTTCTGGCGCCGTTGACGGGGAGGTGAGTGCTTGAAGGTATATCTTTAGATCTTGCAATCAAATCTTTTTGTTTCTTGTTTTATCGCTAGTTTAGTTTATAAAAGAAAAATTACAAAAAAATGGAGTTAAGTTTGTCTCATACGCTTCATCTTTTTAATATCTTTCGTGAGTATGATGAAAAGTAAAACTGTTCTCAAGTGCTAGAAGAAGAATTACATAGAATGCTTGGCATGAAATATGTGAATGATGAGCATGATTGCAATGTTGTTAGTATGAATTCCTTGAATATCCATGATGCTAATGATATGCAAAGCCACAAGCTTGGGGATGCTATGTTTGATGAAGATGGTATTTGTTGTCCCCCAAGTTTTGATGAGAATATTTATTATGATGAAAGCATGCCTCCTATTTATGATGATTATATTGATGAAAGTGGGTTTGGAAGAGTGTCAAATTTATTGAGTGATGATTCCACTATTTCGAAAGAGGTTCCAATTGATTATGAGAACAAAGTTGCTATCTATGATGATTATTGTGATGACTTGTATGCTATTAAGAATATTATGAAAAGAATGCTTTAGGTGCTGGTTATATTGTTGAATTCATTCATGATACTACTGAAAATTATTATGAGGGAGCAACATATGCTTGTAGGAATTGCAAAAATGTCAAGTTTCCTCTGTATGTGTTAAAAGTCTTGAAGTTATGCTTGTTTTACCTTCCTATGCTAGTTGATTATTGTTTCCATAAGTTGTTTGCTCACAAAATCCCTATTCATAGTAAGAGGGTTAGACTTAAATGTGCTAGTCATATGCTTCATGATGCTCCCGTTATGTTTAAATTCTTATCTTTTATGTGAGCATCATTGTCATCATCATGCCTAGCTAGAAAGGCATTAAAGAAAAGTGCTTGTTGGGAGACAACCCAATATCTATCATTACTGTTTTTGTGTGTCCACATGATTATGCTACTGTAATAATCATGTTTTATAGCTTTTGTTTCAATAAAGTGCCAAGTAAGACCTTTAGGATAGCTTACGGTGATAGTTGTGTTGATCCTGCTGAGAATCAGAAACTTTTGCACCCAGTAAATTAGTTTTGTTAATTCACAGAAACGTGGTACTGATCTGATTCTTTTTGCTCTGGATTGGTACACAAATTTCTTAGGACTTCCTAATTTGGTAGAATTTTTGGAGTTCCAGAAGTATACGTTTGATACAGATTACTACAGACTATTCTGTTTTTAACAGATTCTGTTTTCTATGTGTTGTTTGCTTATTTTGATGAATCTATGGCTAGTATCAAGTTGTATGAACCATAGAAAAGTTGGAATGCAGTATATATTACACCAATATGAATTTATAATGAGTTCATTACAGTACCTAAGTGGTGGTTTTATTTTCTTATACTAACGGAGCTTACGAGTTTTCTGTTGGGTTTTGTGTTGTGGAGTTTTCAAGTTTTGGGTAAAGATTCGATGGACTATGGAATAAGGAGTGGCAAGAGCCTAAGCTTCGGGATGCCCCGGATGGCATCCCCTCTTTCGTCTTCGTTCATCGGTAACTTTACTTGGAACTATATTTTTATTCACCACATGATATGTGTTTTGCTTGGAGCGTCATTTTCTTTTGTTAGTGTTTGCTTGCTGTTATTTAGATTAATGTTTTCATCTTTATTTTCAATAAAAATGTCAAGGACAGCCTTTGCCATGCTTATTTTGCTAGTATACATGTTGCTGTTTGAAAACAGAAAGTTTACCGCTGTTGCAAAAATTCCCTAGAAAATTTAGAGAATGATATAATGATGAAACCTTTTGCATAATGAGCTCTGATAAATTTACTGCAGTGGGAATTTTCTCTCATAATTTTTGGAGTTAGGGAAGTATGATGAATCTTGCATTCTTTACAGACTATACTGTTTTGGCAGATTGCTGTTATGTTTGCATTGTTTGCATATGTTTGCTTGTTTAATGATTCTATTTGAGGATAGGAGTATTATATATGCAGAGGCATTTAGTATCCAATGTTGAATTATAATTTTAGTGATTTGGTACAGTAGAAAATGATAAGGTTTTGCATTGGTTTATACTAACCTACCTCACGAGTTCTTGTTGAGTTTGGTGTGGATGAAGCTTTTGATAAAAAGAGAAACCATGATGTGAGAGGAATTAAGGAGACACAAAAGTTCAAGCTTGGGGATGCCCAAGGCACCCCAAGATAATATTTCAAGAAGTCTCAATCATCTAAGCTTGGGGATGCCCCGGTAGGCATCCCACCTTTCTTCTTCAACAACTATCGGTTAGTATCAGTTGAGCCTAAGTTTTTGCTTCTATACATGAGTTGTGCTATCCTTGCGTTGTCATTTTATTTTGTTTTGCTTACTGTTTGAATACAATACCAAGATCTGAAATTCTTAAACTAGAGAGAGACTTCGCGTAGTTACATAATTTATTTAGCTACTCATTGATCTTCACTTATATCTTTTTGGAGTGGTTTATCATTTACTCGTGTGCTTCACTTATATCCTATGAGTAAATGGTTGAATGAGTTGAATGTCATAAATCTGAAATTATATATGTCTCATTTGCTTATCCCATGGAGAGTTATGACTTAACATCTAAGAAGTAGAGGTTGTAAATTTATTGAAGGTTAGCAAGCATTGTATTGGTCATTTGAACAATTCATGAAAGAATATTGAAGGAAGAGAGATTTCACATATAAATACACTATCCTAGACATCTTTTATAATTGGGAGCACTCATTAAGTATGACATGCTAAAGAGTTGATGTTGGACAAGGAAGACAACGTAATGGGTTATGTTTTCGACATCTCAATTAAAGTATATTGTCATGGATCATTCAAACATGTTGAGCTTGCCTTTCCCCCTCATGCTAGCCAAAATTCCTTGCACCAAGTAGAGATACTACTTGTGCTTCCAAATATCCTTAAACCCAGTTTTGCCATGAGAGTCCACCATACCTACCTATGGATTGAGTAAGATCCTTCAAGTAAGTTGTCATCGGTGCAAGCAATAAAAATTGCTCTCTAAATATGTATGATCTTTTGGTGTGAAGAAAATAGATTTATACGATCTTGTTATGGAAGCAATAAAAGCGATGGACTGCATAATAAAGGTCCATATACAAGTGGCAATATAAAGTTACGTTCATTCGCATTAAGATTTTGTGCATCCAACCCTAAAAGCGCATGACAACCTCTGCTTCCCTCCGCGAAGGGCCTATATTTTACTTTATGTTTTTACTTTATGCAAGAGTCAAGGTGATCTTCACCTTTCCCTTTTTCATTTTATCCTTTGGCAAGCACCTCGTGTTGGGAAGATCGTGATATATATATATATATATATATATATATATATATATATATATATCCAATTGGATATAAGTTAGCATGAACTGTTATTGTTGACATCACCCAAAGGTGAATACGTTGGGAGGCAACAATATAAGCCCCTATCTTTCTCAGTGTCCGATTGAAACCCCATAACCATTAGTATTGCGTGAGTGTTAGCAATTGTAGAAGAGTATATGGTAGTTGAGTATGTGGAGTTTGCTATTCCTGAAAATAAGATGAATTGCAATTGTTTGACGACCAAGAATGAAGTTTGCTAGTTTTCAAGAAAGTTTATGGTCTATGCTTTGAGATGTGAATTGCTTGTTACTTTATCGTGAGAAGTTTTATGAGATGAACTACTGTTATGACATATTATCACGCTAGAAAAGGTGATTGAAATTATCATTGATCAAACTTGTGCACCTTCTAGCATTCACACTTCATAAATTCTTTCTTTATCATTTACCTACTCGAGGACGAGTAGGAATTAAGCTTGGGGATGCTGATACGTCTCCAACGTATCTATAATTTATGAAGCATTCATGCTATTTTATTATCTGTTTTGAATGATTACGGGATTTATTATACACTTTTATATTACTTTTGGGACTAACCTATTAACCGGAGGCCCAACCCATATTGCTGTTTTATTGCATGTTTCAGTATTTCGAAGAAAGAGAATATCAAACGGAGTCCAAACGGAAAGAAACCTTCGGCAGCGTGATTTTTGGGAAGAATATGATCCTGGAGACTTGGAGTTCACGTCAGAAGATCCTCGAGGAGGCCAGGAGATAGGGGGCGCCCCCCCCCCTACTGGGCGCGCCCCCTGTCCCGTGGGCCCCTCGAGCACCTCCCGACCGACTTCTTTCGCCTATATAGTCCCACGTACCTTAAAAACATCCACGGAGAAGATAGATCGGGAGTTCCGCCGCCGCAAGTGTCACAACCTAGCTAGTCATGCATTAGAGTGTTGCATCATGTTTACTCTTTCATCAGAAACTTGAAATGGGGATGACAGAACCCCCAGTCCCCTCTGAAACCAACTAGGGTTTACTAAAATAATTTTCAATGAACCTGAAATGCCCTTCTAAAATGCCCATCATTTTTGTCTTGGTTCAGAACCTCTGCCAAAAGTGGTGCACATTTTCCTAGGCCATCTTAGGGTTTTTGAATTAATTCATAAATATTTGAATTTGGGCATTTAAAATAATATAAATATTTAAATGCTCAAATATCTCCAAACTAAAATGTTTCATGTTGGAAATAATCCAACTATGGGCCAGGAATAGTTTGGTGATTTTTGAACTTGCCTAGGTATTTTATTTAATTCAACAAAGTTGCAGATATATTAAATAAAACAAAAACAGAAAAATATATAACAGGAGGAGCTTACCTGGGCTCCTCCACTGTGCGGCCCAGCCAGCTGGCTGGCCCAGCCGGCAGCCGGCCCAGCCCACCTCCCTCCTCTGTCGTCTTCGCCCCGACAGAGGGAGGGGAGTGTGGCCGGCGCGCGCGCACGGCCACCGCGCCACGCCACCTGCTCGCCTGCTTGCCTGGCCTCCCCTCCTCGCTCGACTCCCTGGACGACGCCACGCCCTCCCCCTGCTCTCTCTCACTCTCCCCCGGCTCTCCTCTCCTCTCCCTCGCTCTCTCTCTCGCCCGGCCGAACACCACACTCGCCGCCGTTCGCCATAGCCACCGTCTCCGACCACCCCTCGCTCCCCCGACTAGCTCAGGAGCTCCGCCACGACTCCCTCTTCCTCCCCACCGCTCCACAGCTCCCCGGAAGCCCTGCATCGCCGCCACGTCGCCGTTCCCCTCTTCGGGCTCCGACCACCGTCGCCGTCGAATTCACCGTCTCCAGTGCGTCCCCGAGCCCGCTTCGACGCCCACTACAACCGCGGTGAGCTACGCCACCGTTTCCCCCTCTCCTTCCCCTCGTTCCCTCACCGTAGCCACCTCCCCACCACGGCCGAACCTCCGCCGTCGCCGAGCTCGCCGTCGACGCAGCTCCGGTGACCATTTGGTCACCCCGGCGAGTCCAACAAGTTCGCAAGACCCCGTAGAGCATCCCTAGCGCCTCGCTTTGCTCGACTTCGAGCTCCAGCACCGTTCCCGTGCACGACCGAACCCCGGCGGCCGCAGCCGAGCTCGCCGCCGTCGACTCCGGCCACCCCGACCCCAACGGGCTCCGCCAAGAGCTGCGGGTTGGCCTCAGCTCCACTCCGGTGGTCTCCGCGGTCCGTTTGGTGGCCGAAATGACCAAAACCACTTCCGCCGCCGCGTCGGGCTCGCCGGCGACTAAACGCCGGCAGCCGACATTAACTTTGACCACGGGTGGGCCCTGGTTGACTCCCCTGAGTCAATGACAGGTGGGGCCCAGCCCTGTTATTTAAACAGGATTAGTTTTAATTAAGTTTTAATTAAAATAATCACCCTGACATGCGGGACCCACTGTCAGGTTTGACCTGGACCAGTTCCGTTGACCTGCTGACGTCACACTGACGTCACGCTGACGCAGTAAATGATTTTCTGGATTTAAATTAAATCAGGAAATTCCAGAATATTATTTAAACTTCAAAAATTCATAACTTTTATTCTGTAACTCCAAATTGGACAAATTATATATGAAAAATGATCAGAAAAATCCAATCTATCCATCTGTACTATTTTCATGCATGATCAAACAAGTTAAATTGATGTTTTAAGCAGAACAAGGAAAAGCACTTTAAAAGGCCATATTTGAATTTGAAATTTGAATCTTTGATTCAAATTTGTTCAAACCCTTCTGGCTTTAGTTGCATTAGCCCAATACACTCATATTGCCATGTTTCATGCATGCATCATATTGTTGCACATTGTTTGGTGATGCTTGTGTATCGATGCCCTTGCGACAGGTTCTGTCCCCGAGGAGTACCGTGATTACCCTAACGAAGAACCGTATCAGTGCATCGAACCATCAGGCAAGCAACCAACCATTTGATCATATCGATACAATCCCATGTTCTCGCTCCTGCTCTCTTTTACTGCATTAAGACAACGCGTTTCAAACTGCTGTGTGCTACGGTAGTTGAACCCATTTCCTCTGCATGACCTGTCATTGCCACAGTAACTAGATGAAACCCACTAGCATGTGTAGGAGTTGTTTGAGCCATATGTGTGTGTTGTTCCTACCTTGCTATGCCTGCTATGCTTAGAGTCGTGTCAGGTCTGGTTCATCTGGGTGATGGGCTAGAGTGAAATGTTTATCTCGGTAATGAGAGTGGTGTGGTGAACACGATTTGGTAAAGGTATCGATGAGAGGCCATGTAGGAGTACATGGTGGGTTGTTTCATTGAAGCCGACCTTAAGCACTGAGATCTGTATGCGTGATTTAAGATACAGCTACTACCATGCATTGGGCCCTGAAATATGACCCCGCTCGACTTCTTATTCACCCTAGCTCTCTGTCCAGGAGTTGCAAGTAGTTTCTGGTGTTTGTAGCCTACTGGAGGCCGTGGACAGCGCTGACCGTAGGGGTGGGCTGTGATGCGGTAGGTACGTGGCCGGGTGTACCGAATACCCGTTAGGTATCTCGGGAACCCTGTTCACATCGTTCGGGGCCGTATGGGAAACCTCGGCCGGACTCCCTGCGGATGGAACCTGAATAGGCGTTAAACCTGGACTAGAGGCTTGAGTGTTTAGGTAGGTCGTGGTCTACACCCACGTCGGCTTTCGCTTGAAGTCTGCCGAGCACATGTCGTGTGCAGACGCTAAGTGGTGGAAACATGTATGAAGAAGTACACCCCTGCAGGGTTATCATAATCTATTCGAATAGCCGCGTCCGCGGTAAAGGACTACTTGGTTGCCTATACAGTTCATAGACAAGTAAATGGAAACGGTTAAAAGCCTCAAGATAAGTGTGAGTGCCAAGGATGGCTCTTCCGTAGGAAGACGGAGGTGGATCCTCGGTAGTGTATTGAAGTGGTGAGTAGTGGACTCGTGTGCGCAAAACCATTTCAAGTTGGAGTATCGTAGGATAGTTTAGCCAAGAGTCAAAGCTGGCTTGCTGCAATAACTCCACCAACCCTTCTTGATACTATGCATGTATGTAGGATCTGATGTAAGTCTTGCTGAGTACCTTTGTACTCATGTTGCTATAATCTACCTTTTTACAGAAGACGCTGCAACCCCTTCTGATGGGTTCTATGTAGACGTTGACATCAACGAATAGGCTAAAGACCCAGGTGGTGACCCTGAGCTTGTGAAGGACCACGTAGTATAGCTAGGCTTTCCAAGCCTCTTTTATTTTACTAGTTGTCTGTACTCAGACAAGTTACTTCCGCTGCTGGTTTGTATGACTGTATGACTTGTATGTTGGGTCGTGAGACCCGTACCTTTGTGTATGTTATGTATGGCTCACTGAGCCTTAAATAAAGTACTTGTGTCATAGAGTCATGTTGTGATGCTTCGTTGTATTTGCACATATCGAGCATATTGTGTGTATGATTGAAATGCTTGGTATGTGTGGGATCTGACTATCTAGTTGTTTATCTTTAGTAGCCTCTCTTACCGGGAAATGTCTCCTAGTGTTACCGCTGAGCCATGGTAGCTTGCTACTGCTCTGGAACACTTAGGCTGGCCGGCATGTGTCCTTCTTCGTTCCTGTGTCTGTCCCTTCGGGGAAATGTCACGCTTGAGTACCGGAGTCCTGTTAGCCCGCTACAGCCCGGTTTACCGGAGTCCTGCTAGCCCAGTGCTACAGCCCGGACCCACTTGCTGATGACCGACACGTTCGAAGTTGGGTCATGGATGCCTGTCCCTGTAAGTCTGTGCCACTTTGGGTTTACGACTAGTCATGTCAGCCCGGGCTCTTTATCATATGGATGCTAGCGACACTATCATATACGTGAGCCAAAAGGCGCAAACGGTCCCGGGAAAAGGTAAGACGACACCCGTGGGAATACCGTGCGTGAGGCCGCAAAGTGATATGAGGTGTTACCAGCTAGATCGATGTGACATCGAGTCGGGGTCCTGACAGCGTTGGCATCAGAGCCGGACTGCCTGTAGGTTCTCCAAGCCAAACTGGTCGATGTTGAGTCTAGAAATTCTTTAGTTATATGTAGGGGAATTGTTTGTGGGATGGAACGTAAGGCTCTTTTTACTCCTTTATCTTATGACATTCTGATCTGAGTCAGTCCATTCTTCCACCGGGGGTTAAGGAATTAGGATCTGTTCTCTCTATCAGGATCACGAGTTACTAATCAGTAGTACCTTATAAGTTTGATGGATACAAGCCTAGTTCAGTTCTACTACCACATTATGTTGTTAGAATGGATCCAGAACTTTGATATGATGATGTTGAGTGTGTATGAAATCCTTTGTCAAATGTCTCAAAATCCTTCTTGAGCATTTACAGCTGTTATGCTGCCGAAATTTTGCTAGAAATTCTAATGCCTTTGCATTATGATTGTGCTTTCAGATGGCCACTCGCGACCTCAATCAAGTGGTTCGCCTGACTCGATGCCTAGATGTACCCGGCCATACTGCTAAGTTGGTCAGGGTAATGACTGAGGTTGGATACCGCTGGTATCCTGAGTACACGGTCGAAGAGCAATTCCGAGACTTTAATCAAAGCCAGTATCTCTGCACTGTCAGGATATTTCCATCTTATCCTGGATCCACCGAGCCTCTTCACTGCTCTTATGGACTCGGGGTTACCATTGAGATGGCTGTGCAGGATGCCGCCTACTCCATGATGACCATTATGCGAGTCAGATCTGGGTTATTTCGGGACTCTGATTTCCGGTATATGCCAGGATCACTTCCGGGAGCACAAGGGTATCTCCAGGCTATCTATGCTGACCCCACTCAGGAGGATTCACGGACTCGCACCACTGCTGAGATGCTCGAGGATAAGGACCGAGAAAATCGGGCCTTAAGGCTAGAGCTCTTCAACACCCATGCTGACCACTGGGCCACTTTGACTCGGTTCGCACCGGCGGTGCAAGCTGGATATTCAGATATGCGCGATCTCTATCCTGTGAGATCTGCTCTGCCAGACGTGATGGTTTGGCGTGATGTAGGAGGCATCACCCCACCTCGCGGTCCCCGCAGGCCACCGTTTGTTGGTCCAAGGCCTCATCCTAGCCCCTATGGTCCACAAGCTCCGCGAGACCGTCTGTTTCCGGATGATCATGTTGAACTCCCAGGCTATGGAGGTGACTTTTACGAGGACTACTACGGATCGGTCTGAGTTAGCAGTAGTATCACTAGTTCGCACTAGCTGTGTCGTCTATCGTCCCGCGTGACTCGTGGGATATGACCTAGTTTGTACTCTTTCTGGAGATGTAGAAAAATAATGTATAGGAGCTTGGAATGCCTCCGATGAGATGTAATCCTCTTTTCACCGTAATAGTACTTTGTTTGGTCTTGTACTAAACCCTGTATGGTGTGTATGACGATGGAATAAAGAAGCAGTTTCTGTATCTACCATGTCATACGGATGATCATCTTGCATTCCGAGTTATTTCTTACATTATAAATCCTATGTCGGAATTTTACCATCCTGACTAAAACATTGTCTTGATTTCCTAGGATGGTCAACACGCGCGCTAACCCTGCTTCTCAAGAGCAGGCCGAAGGCAGTGAAGCCAGGAATGAAAATCTGCCTCATCCTCCTTCATTAGCCGAGGTTATGATGGAAGCTGAGAGAAACAAGCGGGAGACGAACCGTTTGTTGGAACGTATTGAACAGAATACAGCACACCATCAGAGGGCTAACGTGGTGTCACTCAGTGATTTTATCAAATTGCATCCACCCACGTTCCACCACTCCGTCGAGCCTCTCGACGCTGATGACTGGCTTCGCAGTATCTCCCATAAACTGCGTTCCGCGCTGGTAGCGGAGGCTGACAAGGTCACCTTTGCTGCATATCATCTTGAAGGCCCCGCCAGTCTATGGTGGGAGAATTATGGAGCTATGCGCCCAGCAGGCCATGTCACTACTTGGGCTGAGTTCAGCGAGGCTTTCCGTGAACATCACATTCCGGAGGGTCTCATGGACCGTAAACGTGAAGAATTTTGCAGTTTCACCCAAGGCCGACTTTCTGTGGATGCCTATAGCAGGGAGTTTGGTAATCTCGCCCGATATGCAACTGAGGAAGTGTCTACTGACGCCAAGAAGCAAGCAAGGTTCCGTAAGGGCCTTAGTCCTGAGCTTCGCCGTGACCTCCGTCTGCATGAGTGCACATCTTTTTCGAAACTTGTCAACAAAGCCATCAGTGCTGAAACTGGTCAGACTGACTATGACGCAACACGCAAGCATGGACGTGACACGGGTTCCTCATTCGGTGCTGGTCCTCAGAAGCGCCGCGTGTGGGTACCCAACACCGCCCTGCCACCCAGGTTCACACCGAGGCCATCCTTCCAGGCGCCTCGCCCCGTTCAACAGTCTGCTCCAGCCAAGCCCTATGGGGGTCCAACTAACAATGCTCCTCCACGTACCAGTTCCGTGACTTGTTTCAAGTGTGGGGAATCTGGCCACTATATGCGTGAATGCCCCCAGACCAACCCAAATCAATCTGCTAAAGCTGTTGGCCGTGGCAAGCCGACAGGGAAAATATTCCACGCCAAGCCGGTCACCGCTTCACGTGGCCATGTCAATTGTATTTCTGCCGAAGAAGCTCAAGAGGATCCCAACGTCGTTCTCGGTACGCTTCTTGTTAATTGCCACCCGGCATCTGTTCTTTTCGATACAGGAGCCTCTCATTCTTTTATATCTGAAAATTATGCTCGTTTGCATAACGTCGCATTCGGTGATATGCCAACCTCTATGGTAATTCAAACTCCGGGATCCAAATGGCAAACTTCTCGAGTAAGCCATGGAAATGAAATCCAAGTCGACAGACTTGTTTTCCTCGCGTCTTTGATAGCCCTTAAATCTTCAGATATTAATATCATTTTGGGTATGGACTGGATGTCAGCTCATCAAGCCAAAATTGATTGCTTCTCTAGGACTGTTCAACTCACCCATCCTTCGGGAAAGATAGTCAATGTCTTGACCCGAATAGCCAAGCGACAATTATATTCTCTTAACGCCAGCCCTTTGCCAGACCTTGAGGACGTTCCGGTAGTCCGTGACTTCCCGGATGTCTTTCCAGAGGAATTGCCAGGTGTTCCACCTGACAGGGATGTTGAGTTCGTAATAGACCTCATTCCAGGAACCGTTCCGATTGCTAGAAGACCTTATAAGATGGCACCCCTAGAACTAGCCGAACTTAAGAAACAACTCGATGAGTCCTTGAAAAAGGGTTTCATCCGACCTAGCTCTTCTCCGTGGGCTTGCCCCGTCCTATTCGTCAAGAAGAAGGATGGTACGGACCGGATGGTTGTAGATTACCGACCTGTCAATTTGGTCACAATCAAGAACAAATATCCGCTTCCCAGGATCAACGACCTGTATGATCAGCTCGCTGGATCCTCAGTCTTCTCCAAGATGGATTTGAGGTTGGGCTACCATCAAATCAAAATCAGAAACGGGGACATTCCTAAAACGGCCTTTGTTACTCGTTATGGCCAATACGAGTACACCGTCATGTCCTTCGGATTAACCAACGCTCCGGCCACCTTTTCTCGGTTAATGAACTCAATCTTCATGGAGTATTTGGATAAATTCGTCGTGGTTTACCTCGATGATATACTCATCTACTCCAAGAACGAGGAAGAACATGCCGAACATCTAAGGCTAGTGTTGCAGAAACTTCGAGAGCATCGCCTTTATGCCAAATTTTCTAAATGTGAATTCTGGTTGTCAGAAGTGACCTATCTGGGTCATGTAATATCTGGTAAAGGTATTGCTGTTAACCCTGAGCGAGTTCAAGCCGTCCTTAACTGGACTCCACCTGAATCGGTCAAGCAAGTTCGGAGCTTTCTGGGCTTAGCGAGCTATTGTCGTCGCTTTGTCGAGAACTTCTCCAAGGTTGCTAAACCCCTAACCGAACTCCTCAAGAAAGATAAGAAGTTTGAATGGACTCCACAATGTGAGCACAGCTTTCAGGAACTGAAAAGACGCCTGACTTCTGCTCCCGTACTGGTACCGCCAGACTTCTCTAAGGACTTTGTTATCTACTGCGACGCCTGGCGACAAGGACTAGGTTGCATTCTCATGCAAGATCGACACGTAATTGCCTACGCTTCACGGCAATTGCACCCACATGAGGAGAATTATCCTACTCATGATCTAGAGCTTGCAGCCGTAGTCTATGCACTTAAGACCTGGCGACATTACCTCCTCGGTAATCGTTGCGAAATATTCACTGATCACCAAAGTCTGAAGTATATTTTCACCCAACCGGATTTGAATCTCAGGCAGAGACGTTGGGTTGAATTGATCACAGACTTCGACTTAGGAATAACCTACACCCCAGGGAAAGCCAACGTCATGGCTGATGCGCTAAGTCGTAAATCTTATTGTAACAATCTGATGTTACAACAAAGTCAACCGCTTCTCCATGAGGAATTTCGGAAGCTTAACCTTCACATTGTTCCTCAAGGATTTCTCTCCACCTTAGTGGCGAAACCTACTCTTACGGATCAAATCATTGCTGCCCAGAAGCGAGATAAGGGAATAGCTAAGATCAAGGAAAACATTGCTAGCGGAGGTGCTAGTTGTTTCTCCACAAATGATCATGGTGTTGTGTACTTTGAGAACCGTCTAGTGGTTCCCAAGAACCGGCATCTACGGCAGTTGATCCTTAAGGAGGCTCATGAATCTCCTCTCACTATTCATCCCGGTAGTACTAAGATGTATCAGGACCTACGCCAGAGGTTCTGGTGGACTAGGATGAAGAGAGAAATTGCTCAGTATATTGCTAACTTCGATGTCTGTCGTCGTGTAAAAGCAGAGCATCAACGGCCTGCTGGCACCCTTCAACCCCTAGCTATTCCTGAATGGAAATGGGATAAAATTGGTATGGATTTCATTACCGGTTTTCCCAGGACCAAGAGAGGGAATAATGCTATCTTTGTCGTTGTCGATCGTCTTTCCAAAGTAGCCCATTTCTTACCTGTTCGTGAGAGTATAACCGCCAGTCAATTGGCAGACTTATACATCTCCCGAATAGTGTCTCTCCATGGTGTTCCTTTGGAAATTAACTCGGATCGAGGAAGTCTTTTCACCTCTCGATTTTGGGAAAGTTTCCAAAATGCTATGGGAACCCGTCTTTCCTTTAGCACCGCTTTCCACCCTCAGTCGAGTGGTCAAGTGGAACGCGTCAACCAAATTCTAGAAGACATGCTTCGAGCCTCTGTTATCTCATTCGGAATGGACTGGGAGAAGTGCCTTCCGTTCGCCGAATTCGCTTACAACAACAGCTATCAATCTAGCTTGGGTAAAGCCCCTTTTGAAGTTCTCTATGGACGACGATGTCGAACACCCCTTAACTGGTCAGAGACCGGGCAAAGACAATTCTTTGGCCCGGATATGATCCAGGAAGCAGAAGAACAAGTTCGCATCGTTCGTCAAAAGTTGAAAACAGCCCAATCCCGTCAAAAGAGTCAATATGACCGAAAACATAAGGCTATGACTTTCGAGGTTGACGAGAAGGCTTATCTTCGGGTCACCCCTCTGAAGGGAACCCATCGTTTCGGTATCAAAGGCAAATTGGCTCCTCGTTACATTGGACCTTTTCGCATTCTCGCCAAACGAGGAGAAGTTGCCTACCAGTTGGAACTACCTCCGCATCTCTCCAGAGTCCACGATGTCTTCCACGTTTCCCAACTCAGGCGTTGCTTCTCGGATCCTATCCGTGAAGTGGACCACGGAACGCTTGATCTCCAGGATAATCTTACATATCGAGAGTACCCCATTCGTATCCTCGATCAGGCCGAGCGTACCACTCGACGCCAGAACATCAAGTTTCTCAAGGTTCAATGGTCGCACCATTCTGAGGATGAAGCAACTTGGGAAAGGGAGGATCGTCTTCGACTCGAGTACCCCGCCTTCTTCCCGGAGGAACCCAAATCTCGGGACGAGATTCTTTTGAGTGGGGGTGAGTTGTCACAACCTAGCTAGTCATGCATTAGAGTGTTGCATCATGTTTACTCTTTCATCAGAAACTTGAAATGGGGATGACAGAACCCCCAGTCCCCTCTGAAACCAACTAGGGTTTACTAAAATAATTTTCAATGAACCTGAAATGCCCTTCTAAAATGCCCATCATTTTTGTCTTGGTTCAGAACCTCTGCCAAAAGTGGTGCACATTTTCCTAGGCCATCTTAGGGTTTTTGAATTAATTCATAAATATTTGAATTTGGGCATTTAAAATAATATAAAATATTTAAATGCCCAAATATCTCCAAACTAAAATGTTTCATGTTGGAAATAATCCAACTATGGGCCAGAAATAGTTTGGTGATTTTTGGAGTGGCCTAGGTATTTTATTTAATTCAACAAAGTTGCAGATATATTAAATAAAAACAAAAACAGAAAAATATATAACAGGAGGAGCTTACCTGGGCTCCTCCACTGTGCGGCCCAGCCAGCTGGCTGGCCCAGCCGGCAGCCGGCCCAGCCCACCTCCCTCCTCTGTCGTCTTCGCCCCGACAGAGGGAGGGGAGTGTGGCCGGCGCGCGCGCACGGCCACCGCGCCACGCCACCTGCTCGCCTGCTTGCCTGGCCTCCCCTCCTCGCTCGACTCCCTGGACGACGCCACGCCCTCCCCCCTGCTCTCTCTCACTCTCCCCCGGCTCTCCTCTCCTCTCCCTCGCTCTCTCTCTCGCCCGGCCGAACACCACACTCGCCGCCGTTCGCCATAGCCACCGTCTCCGACCACCCCTCGCTCCCCCGACTAGCTCAGGAGCTCCGCCTCGACTCCCTCTTCCTCCCCACCGCTCCACAGCTCCCCGGAAGCCCTGCATCGCCGCCACGTCGCCGTTCCCCTCTTCGGGCTCCGACCACCGTCGCCGTCGAATTCGCCGTCTCCAGCGCGTCCCCGAGCCCGCTTCGACGCCCACTGCAACCGCGGTGAGCTACGCCACCGTTTCCCCCTCTCCTTCCCCTCGTTCCCTCACCGTAGCCACCTCCCCACCACGGCCGAACCTCCGCCGTCGCCGAGCTCGCCGTCGATGCAGCTCCGGTGACCATTTGGTCACCCCGGCGAGTCCAACGAGTTCGCAAGACCCCGTAGAGCATCCCTAGCGCCTCGCTTTGCTCGACTTCGAGCTCCAGCACCGTTCCCGTGCACGACCGAACCCCGGTGGCCGCAGCCGAGCTCGCCGCCGTCGACTCCGGCCACCCCGACCCCAACGGGCTCCGCCAAGAGCTGCGGGTTGGCCTCAGCTCCACTCCGGTGGTCTCCGCGGTCCGTTTGGTGGCCGAAATGACCAAAACCACTTCCGCCGCCGCGTCGGGCTCGCCGGCGACTAAACGCCGGCAGCCGACATTAACTTTGACCACGGGTGGGCCCTGGTTGACTCCCCTGAGTCAATGACAGGTGGGGCCCAGCCCTGTTATTTAAACAGGATTAGTTTTAATTAAGTTTTAATTAAAATAATCACCCTGACATGCGGGACCCACTGTCAGGTTTGACCTGGACCAGTTCCGTTGACCTGCTGACGTCACACTAACGTCAGGCTGACGCAGTAATTGATTTTCTGGATTTAAATTAAATCAGGAAATTCCAGAATATTATTTAAACTTCAAAAATTCATAACTTTTATTCTGTAACTCCAAATTGGACAAATTATATATGAAAAATGATCAGAAAAATCCAATCTATCCATCTGTACTATTTTCATGCATGATCAAACAAGTTAAATTGATGTTTTAAGCAGAACAAGGAAAAGCACTTTAAAAGGCCATATTTGAATTTGAAATTTGAATCTTTGATTCAAATTTGTTCAAACCCTTCTGGCTTTAGTTGCATTAGCCCAATACACTCATATTGCCATGTTTCATGCATGCATCATATTGTTGCACATTGTTTGGTGATGCTTGTGTATCGATGCCCTTGCGACAGGTTCTGTCCCCGAGGAGTACCGTGATTACCCTAACGAAGAACCGTATCAGTGCATCGAACCATCAGGCAAGCAACCAACCATTTGATCATATCGATACAATCCCATGTTCTCGCTCCTGCTCTCTTTTACTGCATTAAGACAACGCGTTTCAAACTGCTGTGTGCTACGGTAGTTGAACCCATTTCCTCTGCATGACCTGTCATTGCCACAGTAACTAGATGAAACCCACTAGCATGTGTAGGAGTTGTTTGAGCCATATGTGTGTGTTGTTCCTACCTTGCTATGCCTGCTATGCTTAGAGTCGTGTCAGGTCTGGTTCATCTGGGTGATGGGCTAGAGTGAAATGTTTATCTCGGTAATGAGAGTGGTGTGGTGAACACGATTTGGTAAAGGTATCGATGAGAGGCCATGTAGGAGTACATGGTGGGTTGTTTCATTGAAGCCGACCTTAAGCACTGAGATCTGTATGCGTGATTTAAGATACAGCTACTACCATGCATTGGGCCCTGAAATATGACCCCGCTCGACTTCTTATTCACCCTAGCTCTCTGTCCAGGAGTTGCAAGTAGTTTCTGGTGTTTGTAGCCTACTGGAGGCCGTGGACAGCGCTGACCGTAGGGGTGGGCTGTGATGCGGTAGGTACGTGGCACGGTGTACCGAATACCCGTTAGGTATCTCGGGAACCCTGTTCACATCGTTCGGGGCCGTATGGGAAACCCCGGCCGGACTCCCTGCGGATGGAACCTGAATAGGCGATAAACCTGGACTAGAGGCTTAAGTGTTTAGGTAGGTCGTGGTCTACACCCACGTCGGCTTTCGTTTGAAGTCTGCCGAGCACATGTCGTGTGCAGACACTAAGTGGTGGAAACATGTATGAAGAAGTACACCCCTGCAGGGTTATCATAATCTATTCGAATAGCCGCGTCCGCGGTAAAGGACTACTTGGTTACCTATACAGTTCATAGACAAGTAAATGGAAACTGTTAAAAGCCTCAAGATAAGTGTGAGTGCCGAGGATGGCTCTTCCGTAGGAAGACGGAGGTGGATCCTCGGTAGTGTATTGAAGTGGTGAGTAGTGGACTCGTGTGCACAAAACCATTTCAAGTTGGAGTATCGTAGGATAGTCTAGCCAAGAGTCAAAGCTGGCTTGCTGCAATAACTCCACCAACCCTTCTTGATACTATGCATGTATGTAGGATCTGATGTAAGTCTTGCTGAGTACCTTTGTACTCATGTTGCTATAATCTACATTTTTACAGAAGACGCTGCAACCCCTTCTGATGGGTTCTATGTAGACGTTGACATCAATGAGTAGGCTAAAGACCCAGGTGGTGACCCTGAGCTTGTGAAGGACCTCGTAGTATAGCTAGGCTTTCCAAGCCTCTTTTATTTTACTAGTTGTCTGTACTCAGACAAGTTACTTCCGCTGCTGGTTTGTATGACTGTATGACTTGTATGTTGGGTCGTGAGACCCGTACCTTTGTGTATGTTATGTATGGCTCACTGAGCCTTAAATAAAGTACTTGTGTCGTAGAGTCATGTTGTGATGCTTCGTTGTGTTTGCACATATCGAGCATATTGTGTGTATGATTGAAATGCTTGGTATGTGTGGGATCTGACTATCTAGTTGTTTATCTTTAGTAGCCTCTCTTACCGGGAAATGTCTCCTAGTGTTACCGCTGAGCCATGGTAGCTTGCTACTGCTCTGGAGCACTTAGGCTGGCCGGCATGTGTCCTTCTTCGTTCCTGTGTCTGTCCCTTCGGGGAAATGTCACGCTTTGAGTACCGGAGTCCTGTTAGCCCGCTACAGCCCGGTTTACCGGAGTCCTGCTAGCCCAGTGCTACAGCCCGGACCCACTTGCTGATGACCGACACGTTCGAAGCTGGGTCATGGATGCCTGTCCCTGTAAGTCTGTGCCACTTTGGGTTTACGACTAGTCATGTCAGCCCGGGCTCTTTATCATATGGATGCTAGCGACACTATCATATACGTGAGCCAAAAGGCGCAAACGGTCCCGGGAAAAGGTAAGACGACACCCGTGGGAATACCGTGCGTGAGGCCGCAAAGTGATATGAGGTGTTACCAGCTAGATCGATGTGACATCGAGTCGGGGTCCTGACAGCAAGCCTTTGTAGCCACCGAAAACCTCTCAGGAGCCCGTTCCGGCACCCTGCCGGAGGGTGTACCCATCACCGGTGGCCATCTTCATCATCCCGGTGCTATCCATGACGAGGAGGGAGTAGTTCACCCTCGAGGCTGAGGGTATGTACCAGTAGCTATGTGTTTGATCTCTCTCTCTCTCTCTCTCTCTCTCTCTCTCTCTCTCGTGTTCTCTCTATGGTAAGGTCTTGATGTATCGCGAGCTTTGCTATTATAGTTGGATCTTTTGATGTTTCTCCCCCTCTACTCTCTTGTAATGAATTGAGTTTCCCTCTTGAAGTTATCTTATCGGATTGAGTCTTTATTTGAGAACACTTGATGTATGTCTTGCCATGTTTATCTGTGGTGACAATGGGATATCATGTTCCACTTGATGTATGTTTTGGTGACCAACTTGCGGGTTCCGCCCGTGAACCTATGCATAGGGATTGGCACATGTTTTCTTGACTCTCCGGTAGAAACTTTGGGGCACTCTTTGAAGTACTTTGTGTTGGTTGAATAGATGAATCTGAGATTGTGTGGTGCATATCATATAATCATGCCCACGGATACTTGAGGTGACAATGGAGTATCTAGGTGACATTAGGGTTTTGGTTGATTTGTGTCTTAAGGTGTTATTCTAGTACGAACTCTTTAATAGATCGATCCGAAAGAATAACTTTGAGGTGGTTTCGTACCCTACCATAATCTATTCATTTGTTCTCCACTATTAGTGGCTTTGGAGTGACTCTTTGTTGCATGTTGAGGGATTGTTATATGATCTATCTATGTTATTATTGTTGAGAGAACTTGCACTAGTGAAAGTATGAACCCTATGCCTTGTTTCCTTCATTGCAATACCGTTTACGCTCACTTTTATCATTAGTTACCTTGTTGTTTTTATTATTTCATATTAGAAAAACCTATATCTACCATCCATATTGCACTTGTATCACCATCTCTTCGCCGAACTAGTGCACCTATAAAATTTACCATTGTATTGGGTTTGTTGGGGACACAAGAGACTCTTTGTTATTTGGTTGCAGGGTTGCTTGAGAGAGACCATCTTCATCCTATGCCTCCCACGGATTGATAAACCTTAGGTCATCCACTTGAGGGAAATTTGCTACTATCCTACAGACCTGTGCACTTGCAGGCCCAACAACGTCTACAAGAAGAAGGTTGTGTAGTGGACATCATAGATGTAGGCAGGAGTCGGTCTACTTGTTGCGGACGTGATGCCTATATACATGATCATCCCTAGATAATCTCATAATTATTCGATTTTCTATCAATTGCTCGACAGTAATTTGTTCACCCACCGTAATACTTATGCTATCTTGAGAGAAGCCTCTAGTGAAACCTATGGCCCCCGGGTCTATCTCTTATCATATTTTCTTCCAATCTACTTTTATTTGCATCTTTGCTTTTTGCATCTATATTATAAAATACCAAAAATATATTTATCTTATCATACTATCTCTATTAGATCTCACTTTCGCAAGTGGCCGTGATGGGATTGACAACCCCTTTATTGCGTTGGTTGCGAGTTCTTTGTTTGTTTGTGTAGGTGCGTGGGACTTTTGAGGAGCCTCCTACTAGATTGATACCTTGGTTCTCAAAAATTGAGGGAAATACTTACGCTACTATTACTGCATCACCCTTTCCTCTTCAAGGAAAACCAACGCAAGCTCAAGACGTAGCAAGAAGGATTTCTAGCGCAGTTGCCAGGGAGGTCTTCGCTCAAGTCAAGACATACCAAGTACCCATCACAAACTCATCTCCCTTGCATTTACATTATTTGCCATTTGCCTCTCGTTTTCCTCTCCCCCACTTCACCATTGCCGTTTTATTCGCCCTTCTTCTGTTCGTCTTTTCGTTTGTTTTGATGTCCTACTTGGCTTGTTTGGTTGGAGTAGTTGTTTATTTATTACTAAACAAAGAAGCTAAGATCTATGGATCCTCATCCGCTTGCTAATCTTTTTAAGAGATCCAATTATGATGAACCAATTGCTAGTGAGTTTTGTGCACTAGATTATCTTTATGAAGTTTTGCTTGAAATTCGTGAATCTGAAAATTGTGATGAAGAAATTTATGAAGAGATTCACGATGGCTCCTTGAATAAAAGGCATGATTGCAATGATTTTACTATAAAATCTCTTGATGACAATAATATGCAAAACCCTAATCTTGGGGATGCTAGTTTTGCTATGTCTACTACTTGTTGCAATGATCATGATTGGGGTGATTCTTCTTATGATCTTGAAATTTTATTTAAGCCCCATGATGAATATGAGATTGATAATAGTATTTGCATTAATATTGAAAGTGGGTTTGGAAGAGTGTCAACTTTAGAGTATGTTCAATCTTATGATATTTTTGATAAAAGTGGGGTTGGAGAGGTCATTACTTTAGTTAATGTTAATCCCACTATCTTGGAAGAGTGTCAACTTTGCATGCATGTGGATCGTGTTGATAATATGTTTTGCGATAACTATATTGTTGAATTTGCTTATGATCCTACATTTAATTATTATGAGAGAGGAAAATATGGTTGTAGAATTTTTCATGTTACTAAATTACCTCTCGTCATGTTGAGATTGCTATCGTCTCTTTCTTCTTCCTTGCATATGCTAATTCTTGCTTTCTTTGATAATTTATTTTCTTATAAAATGCCTATGCATAGGAAGTATGTTAGAATTAGATGTGTTTATCACATGTTTTATGATGCTCTCTTTGTGCTTCAATTCTTGTCTTTCATGTGAGCATCATTAAAATTATCAATGCCTAGCTAAAAGGCTTTAAAGAAAAGCGCTTGTTGGGAGACAACCCAATATTTTTCCTTGCTGCTATTCAATAAATCTTGCATCTACCTTTTGTTTAGATGTGTTTTTATTTTTTTAGTTAGTGTTTGTGCCAAGTAGAACCTATAGGATAACCTACGATGATAGTTGATTTGATTCTACTAAAAAACAGAAACTTTGCACGCACGAATTTAGTTTTGTTACATCACAGAAACGAGCTTTTTGCGTTGATTATTTTTTATGCTGATCAATAGGCAAATTTTCCAGGACTTCCTATTTTGGTAGGATTTTTAGAGTTCCAGAAGTTTGCGCTAGTTACAGCTTGCTACAGACTGTTCTGTTTTTGACATATTCTGTTTTTCGTGTGTTGTTTGCTTATTTTGATGCATCTATGACTAGTAAAATAGTTTATAAACCATAGAGAAGTTGGAATACAGTAGGTTTAACACCAAAATAAATAAATAATGAGTTCATTACAGTACCTTATGTGGTGGTTTTGTTTTCTTTCACTAATGGAGCTTATAAGATTTCCTGTTGAGTTTTGTGTTGTGAAGTTTTCAAGTTTTGGGTAAAGCTTTTATGGACTACGGAATAAGGAGCGGCAAGAGCCTAAGCTTGGGGATGCCCAAGGCACCCCAAGATATTCAAGGATATCCAAAAGCCTAAGCTTGGGGATGCCCCGGGAAGGCATCCCCTCTTTCGTCTTCGTTCATTGGTAACTTTATTTGGAGCTATATTTTTATTCACCACATGATATGTGTTTTGCTTGGAGCGTCGTGTATTATATTAGTCTTTGCTTTTTAGTTTACCACAATCATCCTTGCTGTACACACCTTTTGGGAGAAGCCTATTTGATTAGAATTTGCTAGAATACTCTATGTGCTTCACTTATATCTTTTGAGCTTGATAGTTTTTGCTCTAGTGCTTCACTTATATCTTTTAGAGCACGACGGTGACTTATTTTTGTAGAAATAGCTAGTATCTCATGCTTCACTTATATTATTTTGAGAGTCTTTTAGAACAGCATGGTATTTGCTATGGTTATAAAATTGGTCCTAGAATGGTAGGCATCCAAGTTGGGTATAATAAAAACTATCATAGGAAGTGAATTGGATGCTATGATCAATTTGATACTTGATAATTGTTTTGAGATATGGAGGTAGTGATATTAAAGTCATGCTAGTTGGGTGATTATGAATTTAAAGAATGCTTGTGTTGAAATTAGCAAGTCCCGTAGCATGCACGTATGGTTAAAGTTGTGTAACAAATTTGAAACATGAAGTGTACCTGGCTTGTGCATCCTTATGAGTGGCGGTCGGGGACGAGCGATGGTCTTTTCCTACCAATCTATCCCCCTAGGAGCATGCGCGTAGTACTTGATTTTTGATGACTTCTAAATTTTTGCATTAAGTATATGAGTTCTTTTGACTAATGTTGAGTCCATGGATTGTACGCACTTTTAGCTTTCCGCCATTGCTAGCCTCTTTGGTACCGTGCATTGCCCTTTCTCACCTTGAGAGTTGGTGCAAACTTCGCCGGTGCATCCAAACCCCGTGATACGATACGCTCTATCACACATAAACCTCCTTATATCTTCCTCAAAACAGCCACCATACCTACCCATTATGGCATTTCCATAGCCATTCCGAGATATATTGCCATGCAACTTTCCACCGTTCCGTTCATCATCATCATGACATACTTTACTTTTGTCATATTGCCATCGCATGATCATGTAGTTGACATCGTATTTGTGGCAAAGCCACCATGCAATATTTTTTCATACATGTCACTCTTGATTCATTGCACCATCCCGGTACACCGCCGGAGGCATTCATATAGAGTCATATCTTGTTCTAGTTTCGAGTTGTAATTCATATGTTGTCATCAATGAAAATGTGATGATCATCATTATTTGAGCATTGCCCAAAAAAAGGAAAGGCCAAAAGAAAAAAAAGAAAGGCCAAAGAAAAAAAAGAAAAAAAAGAAAAAAGAAAAAAAGAACAAAAAAAGAAAAATAAAGAAAAATGGCAATGTTAATATCTCTTTTTCGACACTTGTGCTTCAAAGTAGCACCATGTTTTTCATACAGTGAGTCTCAGAAGTTGTCTTTTTCATACTAGTGAGAATTTTTCATTATAGAACTTGGCTTGTATATTCCTACGATGGGCTTCCTCAAATGCCCTAGGTCTTCGTGATCAAGCGATTTGGATGCACACCCACTAGTTTTCTTTTGTTGAGCATTCATTTATAGCTCTAGTGCATCTGTTGCATGGTGATCCCTACTCCTCATGTTGACATCAATTGATGGGCATCTCCATAGCCCGTTGATTATCCTCATCAATGTGAGACTTTCTCCTTTTTTGTCTTCTCCACGCAATCCCCATCATCATATTCTATTCCACCCATAGTGCTATATCCATGGCTCACGCTCATGTATTGCGTGAAGGTTGAAAAAGTTTGAGATTATTTAAGTATGAAACAATTGCTTGGCTTTTCATCGGGGGTATAGAAGTTGGGAACATCTCTGGTGTGACGAAAATGAAGCATAGTCTAACTATATGATTTTGTAGGGATGAACTTTCTTTTGCCATGTTATTTTGAGAAGACATGGTTACTTTGATTAGTATGCTTGAAGTGTTACTATTTCTTTTATCAATATGAACTTTTATTTTGAATCATTTGGATCCGAACATTCATGCCACAGTAAATAAAATTACATTAAGAATTATGCTAGGTAGCATTCCACATCAAAAATTCTCTTTTTATCATTTACCTACTCGAGGACGAGCAGGAATTAAGCTTGGGGATGCTTGATACGTCTCCAATGTATCTATAATTTTTGATTGTTCCAAGCTATTATATTACCCCTTTTGGATATTTATGGGCTTTATTTTACACATTTATATCATTTTTGGGACTAACCTACTAACCGGAGGCCCAGCCCGTATTGCAGTTTTTTTTGCCTATTTCAGTATTTCGAAGAAAAGGATCAAACAGAGTCCAAACGGAATGAAACCTTCGGGAGCGTGATTTTTGGAACGAACGTGATCCAGAGGACTTGGAGTGCAAGTCAAGAAGCAGCCGAGGCCTCCACGAGATAGGAGGGCGCCCCCCTATAGGGCGCGCCCCCCGTCTCGTGGGCCCCTCAGGCGGCCACCGACGTACTTCTTCCTCCTATATAACCCTACGTACCCCGAAAACATCCAGTGAGCCACCGAAACACAATTTCCACCACTGTAACCTTCTGTATCCGCGAGATCCCATCTTGGAGCCTTCGTCGACGTTCTGCCGGAGGGGGAATCGACCATGGAGGGCCTCTACATCAACATCCTTGCCCCTCCGATGAGTTGTGAGTAGTTTACCATAGACCTACGGGTCCATAGTTATTAACTTGATGGCTTCTTCTCTCTTTTTGGATCTTAATACAATGTTCTCCCCCTCTCTTATGGAGATCTATTCGATGTAAACTCTTTTTGTGGTGTGTTTGTTGAGATCCAATGAATTGTGGGTTTATGATCAAGTTTATCTATGAGAAATATATGAATCTCCTCTGAATTCTTTTATGTATGATTGAGTTATCTTTGCAAGTCTCCTCGAATTATCAGTTTGGTTTGGCCTACTAGATTGATCTTTCTTGCCATGGGAGAAGTGCTTAGCTTTGGGTTCAATCTTGCGGTGTCCTTACCCAGTGACAGAAAGGGTTGCAAGGCACGTATTGTATTGTTGCCATCGAGTATACCAAGATGGGGTTTATATCATATTGCTTGAGTTTATCCCTCTACATCATGTCATCTTGCTTAAGGCGTTACTCTGTTCTTATGAACTTAATACTCTAGATGCAGGCAGGAGTCGGTCAATGTGTGGAGTAATAGTAGTAGATGAAGGCAGGAGTTGTTCTACTTGTTGTGGACGTGATGCCTATATACATGATCATGCCTAGATAATCTCATAATTATTCGCTTTTCTATCAATTGCTCGATAGTAATTTGTTCACCCACCATAATACTTATGCTATCTTGAGAGAAGCCTCTAGTGAAACCTATGGCCCCCGGGTCTATCTCTTATCATATTTGCTTCCAATCTACTTTTATTTGCATCTTTACTTTTTGCATCTATATTATAAAATACCAAAAATATATTTATCTTATCATACAATCTCTATTAGATCTCACTTTCGAAGTGGCTGTGAAGGGATTGACAACCCCTTTATTGCGTTGGTTGCGAGTTCTTTGTTTGTTTGTGTAGGTGCGTGGGACTTTTGAGGAGCCTCCTACTGGATTGATACCTTGGTTCTCAAAAACTGAGGGAAATACTTATGCTACTATTACTGCATCACCCTTTCCTCTTCAAGATGTAGCAGTTCATACTTTGTTTTCATACATGGATCCTATCTCGGATTGCATGGCTTCAAGCCATTTGTTGGAATCTAGGCCCGCCATCGCTTCTTCATAGTTTGAAGGTTCACCGTTGTCTAACAACATGATTTCCAGGACAGGGTTGCCATACCATTCTGGTGTGGAACGTGTCCTTCTGAACATACAAAGTTCAGTAGAAACTTGATCCGAAGTACCTTGATCATCATCATTAACTTCCTCTCTAGCCGGTGCAGGCACCACAGAAACATCTTCCTGAGCTGCGCTACTTTCCGGTTCAAGAGGCAGTACTTCATCAAGTTCTACTTTCCTCCCACTTACTTCTTTCGAGAGAAACTCTTTCTCCAGAAAGGACCCGTTCTTGGCAACAAAGATCTTGCCTTCGGATCTCAGGTAGAAGGTATACCCAATGGTTTCCTTAGGGTATCCTATGAAGACGCATTTTTCCGACTTGGGTTCGAGCTTTTCAAGTTCAAGTTTCTTGATATAAGCATTGCATCCCCAAACTTTTATAAATGAGAGCTTAGGTTTCTTCCCAAACCATAATTCATATAGTGTCATCTCAACGGATTTAGACGGCGCCCTATTTAAAGTGAGTGTAGGTGTCTCTAAAGTGTATCCCTAAAATGATAGCGACAAATCGGTAAGAGACATCATAGATCGCACCATATCCAATAGAGTGCGATTACAATGTTCGGACACACCGTTACGCTGAGGTGTTCCAGGTGGCGTGAGTTGTGAAACAATTCCACATTTCCTTAAGTGCGTACCAAACTCATGACTCAAATATTCTCCCCCACGATCTGATCGTAAGAACTTTATTTTTCTGTCATGTTGATTCTCCACCTCACTTTGAAATTCTTGAACTTTTCAAAGGTCTCAGACTTGTGTTTCATTAAGTAGACATACCCATATCTACTTAAGTCATCAGTCAGGGTGAGAATATAACGATAGCCTCAGCGAGCCTCAACGCTCATTGGACCACACACATTAGTATGTATGATTTCCAAACGGTTGGTTGCTCGCTCCATTGTTCCGGAGAACGGAGTCTTGGTCATCTTGCCCATGAGGCATGGTTCGCATGTGTCAAATGATTCATAATCAAGAGACTCCAAAAGTCCATCTGCATGGAGCTTCTTCATGCGTTTGACACCAATGTGGCCAAGGCAGCAGTGCCACAAGTATGTGGGACTATCATTATCAACCTTACATCTTTTGGTATTCACACTATGAATATGTGTAACATCACGTTCGAGATTCAATAAGAATAAACCATTGACCAGCGGGGCATGACCATAAAACATATCTCTCATATAAATAGAACAACCATTATTCTCGGATTTAAATGAGTAGCCATCTCGCTTTAAAAGAGATCCAGATACAATGTTCATGCTCAAAGATGGCAGTAAATAACAATTATTGAGGTTTAAAACTAATCCCGTAGGTAAATGTAGAGGTAGCCTATCGACGGCAATCACATCGACCTTGGAACCATTCCCGACGCGCATCGTCACCTCAGCCTTTGCCAGTCCACGCTTATTCCGCAGCTCCTGTTTTGAGTTACAAATATGAGCAACCGCACCGGTATCAAATACCGAGGAGCTACTACGAGTACTGGTAAGGTACACATCAATAACATGTACATCACATATACCTTTTGTGTTGCCGGCCTTCTTGTCCGCTAAGTACTTGGGGCAATTCCGCTTCTAGTGACCGTTCCCCTTGCAATAAAAGCACTCAGTCTCAGATTTGGGTCCATGCTTTGGCTTCTTCCCGGCAACTGGCTTACCGAGCGCGGCAACTCCCTTGCCGTCCTTCTTGAAGTTCTTCTTACCCTTGCCTTTCTTGAAACTAGTGGTTTTATTGACCATCAACACTTGATGTTCCTTTTTGATCTCCACCTCCACTGATTTCAGCATTGAATATACCTCAGGAATGGTTTTCTTCATCCCTTGCATATTGAAATTCATCACAAAGCTCTTGTAGCTAGGTGGAAGTGACTGAAGGATTCTGTAAACGACCGCGTCATCTGGGAGATTAACTCCCAGCTGAGACAAGCGGTTGTGCAACCCAGACATTTTGAGTATGTGCTCGCTGATAGAACTATTCTCCTCCATCTTACAATTGTAGAACTTGTCAGAGACTTCATATCTCTCGACCCGGGCATGAGCTTGGAGAACCATTTTTAGCTCTTGGAACATCTCATATGCTCTGTGCTGCTCAAAACGCTTTTGGAGCCCCGGTTCTAAGCTGTAAAGCATGCCGCACTGAACCAGGGAGTAATCATCACTACGCGACTGCCAGGCATTCATAACGTCTTGTGTTGCTGGGAAAACAGGTGCTTCACCTAGCGGTGCTTCTAGGACATATGCTTTCTTGGCAGCTATGAGGATGATCCTCAAGTTCTGGACCCAGTCCGTATAGTTGCTACCATCGTCTTTCAGCTTGGTTTTCTCTAGGAACGCGTTGAAGTTGAGGGCAACATTAGCGTGGGCCATTTGATCTACAAGACATATTGCAATTTTAGACTAAGTTCATGATAATTAAGTTCATCTAATCAAATTATTTAATGAACTCCCACTCAGATAGACATCCCTCTAGCCATCTAAATGATACATGATCCGAGTCAACTAGGCCGTGTCCGATCATCATGTGAGACGGACTAGTCATCATCGGTGAACATCTTCATGTTGATTGTATCTGCTATACGATTCATGTTCGACCTTTTTGTCTCTTGTGTTCCGAGGCCATGTCTATACATGCTAGGCTCGTCAAGTCAACCTAAGTGTTTTGCATGTGTAAATCTGGCTTACACCCATTGTATGCGAACGTTAGAATCTATCGACCCGATCATCACGTGGTGCTTCGAAACAACGAACTTTCACAACGGTGCACAGTTAGGGGGAACACTTTCTTGAAATTTATGAGGGATCATATTATTTATGCTAACGTCGTTCTAAGCAAATAAGATATAAAACATGATAAACATCACAGGCAATCAAATAGTGACATGATATGGCCAATATCATTTTGCTCCTTTTGATCTCCATCTTTGGGGCACCATGATCATCATCGTCACCAGCATGACACCATGATCTCCATCATCATGATCTCCATCATCGTGTCTTCATGAAGTTGTCTCGCCAACTATTACTTCTACTACTATGGCTAATGGTTTAGCAATAAAGTAAAGTAATTACATGGCGTTATTCAATGACATGCAGGTCATACAATAAATTAAGACAACTCCTATGGCTCCTGCCGGTTGTCATACTCATCGACATGCAAGTCATGATTCCTATTACAAGAACATGATTAGTCTCATACATCACATATATCATTCATCACATCCTTTTGGCCATATCACATCACACGGCATATGCTACAAAAACAAGTTAGACGTCCTCTAATTGTTGTTGCAAGTTTTTACGTGGCTGCTATAGGTTTCTAGCAAGAATGTTTCTTAACTATGCCAAAACCATAACGTGATATGCCAATTGCTATTTACCCTTCATAAGGACCCTTTTCATCGAATCCGATCCGACTAAAGTGGGAGAGACAGACACCCGCTAGCCACCTTATGCAACTAGTGCATGTCAGTTGGTGGAACCTGTCTCTCGTAAGCGTACGTGTAAGGTCGATCCGGGATGCTTCATCCCACGATGCCGCCGAATCAAGATAAGACTAGTAACGGCAAGTAAATTGACAAAATCGATGCCCACAACAACTTGTGTTCTACTTGTTGATGACCCACAAGTGTAGGGGATCAATCGTAGTCCTTTTGATAAGTAAGAGTGTCGAACCCAACGAGGAGCAGAAGGAAATGATAAGCGGTTTTCAGTAAGGTTTTCTCTGCAAGCACTGAAATTGTAGGTGATAGATAGTTTTGTGATAAGATAAATAGTAACGAGTAACAAGTAAATAAAGTAAATAAAGTGCAGCAAGGTGGCCCAATCCTTTATGTAGCAAAGGATAAGCCTGAACAATTTCTCATAATGAGGAAGGAGCTCCCGAGGACACATTGGGAATTATCGTCAAGCTAGTTTTCATCACGTTCATATGATTCGCGTTCGGTACTTTGATAATTTGATATGTGGGTGGACCGGTACTTGGGTATTGCCCTAACTTGGACAAGCATCCCTTTTATGATTAACCCCTATTGCAAGCATCCACAACTACAAAAGAAGTATTAAGGTAAACCTAACCACATCATTAAACATATGGATCCATATCAGCCCCTAACGAAGCAACGCATAAACTATGGTTTAAGCTTCTGTCACTCTAGCAACCCATCATCTACTTATTAGTTCCCCATGCCTTCCTCTAGGCCCAAATAATGGTGAAGTGTCATGTAGTCGACGTTCACATAACACCACTAGAGGAAAAGACAAGATACATCTCATCAAAATATCAAACGAATACCAAATTCACAGGACTACTAATAGCATGACTTCTCCCATGTCCCCAGGAACAAACATAACTACTCACAAAGAATATTCATGTTCATAATCAGAGGAGTAATAATATGCATAAAGGATCTGAACATATGATCTTCCATCAAGTAAACCAATTAGCATCAACTACAAGAAGTAATCAACACTACTAGCAACCCACAGGTACCAATTTGTGGTTTTGATACAAGATTGGATACAAGAGATGAACTAGGGTTTTGAGAGGAGATGGTGTTGGTGAAGAACTTGATGGAGATTGACCCCCTCCCGATGAGAGGATCGTTGGTGATGACATTGGTGATGATTTCCCCTCCCGGAGGGAAGTGTCCCCGGCAGAACAGCTCCGTCGGAGCCCTAGATTGATTCCGCCAAGGTTTCGCCTCGTGGCGGCGGAGTTTCGTCCCGTAAGCTTGCCTACGATGTTTTTCAGGGTAAAAGTGATGATATAGCAGAAGATGGACGCCGGAGGCCCACCAGGGGGCCCAGGAGATAGGGGGCGCGCCCTATAGGGGGGGCGCCCCTGTCTCCTGGACAGAGTGTGGGCCCCCTGGCCTATTTCTTTCGCTCAGAAATTCTTATTAAATCCAAAAAGTTGTTTCGTGGAGTTTCAGGACTTTTGGAGCTGTGCAGAATAGGTTTCCAACATTTGCTCCTTTTCCAGCCAGAATTCCAGCTGTCGGCATTCCCCTTCTTCATGGTAAACCTTGTATGTGGGCATAATGTGGAAGTAAAATAAGAGGTGTCGATAAAAATAAAATACGGACATGAGGGCATCATGATCATTCTAATAACAGCAACATATATCAATTTTGTCATATGATTTCCTATGCTCAATTAACAAGAAATTCACAATGTCAAGTATGGTTCAAAAACTTCATTGGGAACTAACAAACTATAATCTGAGTCATTGAGGCAATTGCAATTTATCTCAACATCAGAAAGAGTCAATAATAGACCTTTTCAGCAAGCTCACATACTCAACTATCTCATAGTCTCCTATAATTGCTAACACTCACGCAGTACTTGTGGTTATAGAGTTTCAGCCGGACACTGAGAAATATAGGGGCTTATTGTGTTGCCTCCCAATGTATTCACCTTTAGGTGATGTCAACAATAATAGACCATGCTAACTTACATCCAATTGGATATATATATCATGATCTTTCAAACACGAGGAGCTTGCCAAAGGATAAAATGAAAAAGGGAAAGGTGAGGATCACCTTGACTCAAGCATAAAGTAAAAACATAAAGTAAAAGATGGGCCCTTCGCAGAGGGAAGCAGAGGTTGTCATGTGCGTTTTAGGGTTGATGCACAAAATCTTAATGCAAAAGAATGTCACTTTATATTGCCCCTTGTATGTGGACCTTTATTATGCAGTCCGTCGCTTTCATTACTTCCACAACAAGTTCATGCAAAGCTTATTTTCTCTGCACTAATAAGTCATACATATTTAGAGAGCAATTTTTATTGCTTGCACCGATGACAACTTACTTGAAGGATCTTACTCAATCCATAGGTAGGTATGGTGGACTCTCATGGCAAAACTGGGTTTAAGGGTAATTGGAAGCACAAGTAGTATCTCTACTTGGTTCAAGGAATTTGGCTAGCCTGAGGGGTAAAGGCAAGCTCAACATGTTTGGAAGGTCAATGACAATATACTTTAACTGAGATGTCGGAAAACATAAACCATTACGGTGTCTTCCTTGTCCAACATTAACTCTTTTAGCATGTCATACTAAATGAGTGCTTCACAATCATAAAAGATGTCCAAGATAATATACTTATATGTGAACCCCTCTTTCCTTATCACTTCCTATTAATTGCAATGATGACCAAGGCTACGTTCATCAACTCTCAACAATTTTTATGCCTCATACTTTCTATGTGTGAAGTTATCACTATCCATAAGATCAATATGAACTCTTTTATTCTTTCTACTTTCTCAAGATCATAGCAACATAGCAAAGCCCTTGACTCAACACTAATCTTTATTATAGATAGCACACGGACTCGATTACATAAAGAGATCACAATGCAAAACTCAAAACTACTTGATCAAGATACTACTAAAAGGATCGAACTAAATAAAGCGGTAAAGATAGGAGTGTGATGGTGATACGATACCGGGGCACCTCCCCCAAGCTTGGCAGTTGCCAAGGGGAGTTCCCATACCCATGTGATTATGCCCTCGGAGGTGGTGATGGTGGAGTTGTTGCATTTTTCTTCTCTAGCTTGCGTCTGAGGCTAAAATTTTCCTCTCTCAGATCCTCATTCTCGAGCTCAAGTTTCATTATCTTTTTGCATAGTGTTTCCTTGCCGTCCTGCAAAAAACGTGGTGGGATAGATTGGAACTTAGGGAGGCTTGACTTCTTGAACTCCACATGCATATCACCAGGTTGGGGTAGTGGATCGTCCTCTTCATCGGAGCTTGTCTCCTCCTTCCCCTTTGGCTCATAGTCTTCTTCTTCCTCCGTGGTCCAGCCATAATGTTCCACATCCCCATATACTTTTGGGTTTATAATATAATCAGCCATGTAGCTCTCCCCCTCTGAATCTTGGGACGACATCTTGCTCTATTCTGCAACAGGAACAACTCGAAACGAAAACAGAGGATATTTGCATGATATGGTGGTCAGAACCTTCGGGAGTATATATAATGAATTTTTACCGACCAAAATACGTAACGTGCAAGAAAACAGAGTCCGGGAGGCACACGAGGTGCCCACGAGACAGGGGGGCGCGCCCTACAGGGGGGGGTCGCCCTCCACTCTCGTGGGAGCCTCGTGTCCCTTTCGGACTACACATTTCTTCCTAAAATTCTTAAATAATCCAAAACTGATAAAAATTGCCATTAGAGTTGTTTTGGAGTCGGTTTACTTACCATACCACATACCTATACCTTTTCGGAGTCTGGAACGTTCTGGAAAGTGTCCCTTATGTATTCCTCAGGGGTTACGGTTTCAATAATATTAGTTTCAACATTGATAGGAGTACCTGGAATATAATGTTTAATTCTTTGACCGTTAACCACCCTTGGACTTGTGCCTTTGAAGTTGTTGGTTTTTATAGCACCAGAACGATAGACCTCCTTGATAACGTAGGGACCTTCCCATTTTGAGAGAAGTTTTCCTGCAAAAAATCTTAAACGGGAGTTGAATAATAACACATAATCTCCTACGTTAAACTCACGCTTTTGTATCCTCTTATCATGCCAGCGTTTGACTTTTTCTTTGAAAAGCTTGGCATTCTCATATGCTTGGGATCTCCATTCATCAAGTGAGCTAATATCAAACAACCTCTTCTCACCGGCAAGTTTGAAGTCATAGTTGTGCTCTTTGATAGCCCAATATGCCTTATGTTCAAGTTCAAGAGGTAAATGACACGCTTTTCCATAAACCATCTTATAAGGAGACATACCCATAGGATTTTTGTATGCAGTTCTGTAGGCCCATAATGCATCATCAAGTTTTTTGGACCAATTCTTTCTAGATCTATTCACAGTCTTTTGCAAAATTAATTTGAGCTCTCTATTGCTCAACTCTACTTGACCACTAGACTATAGATGATAAGGAGATGCTATTCTATGATTGACATCATACTTAGCAAGCATCTTACGGAAAGCACCATGAATAAAATGTGAACCACCATCAGTCATAAGATATCTAGGGACTCCAAACCTCGGAAAAATAACTTCTTTAAGCATTTTAATAGAAGTGTTATGATCAACACTACTAGTTGGAATAGCTTCTACCCACTTAGTAACGTAATCAACAGCAACTAAAATATGTGTATAACCATTAGAGGCAGGAAAAGGTCCCATATAATCAAAGCCCCAAACATCAAATGGTTCAATAACAAGAGAATAATTCATAGGCATTTCTTGACATCTACAAATGTTACCTATTCTTTGACATTCATCACAAGATAAGACAAACTTACGAGCATCCTTGAAGAGAGTAGGCCAAGAAAAACCAGATTGTAGTACCTTGTGTGCAGTTCTATCTCCAGTGTGGTGTCCTCCATAAGATTCAGAATGACACTTGCGTAGGATCTGTTCCTGTTCATGCTCAGGCACACAACATCTAATAACACCATCTACTCCTTCTTTACAAAGGTGTGGATCATCCCAGAAGTAATGTCTTAAATCATAAAAGAACTTCTTCTTTTGCTGGTATGTGAAACTAGGAGGTATAAATTTAGCAATAATATAATTAGCATAATCAGCATACCAAGGAGCAGTATGAGAAGCATTGACGACCGCTAATTGTTCATCAGGAAAACTATCATTAATAGGCAGTGGGTCGTCAAGAACATTCTCTAACCTAGACAAGTTATCTGCAACGGGGTTCTCAGCTCCCTTTCTATCAATAATATGCAAGTCAAATTCTTGGAGCAGGAGAACCCATCTAATGAGCCTAGGCTTAGCATCTTTCTTTTCCATCAGATATTTAATAGCAGCATGATCAATGTGAATAGTAACTTTGGAATCAACAATATAAGGTCTAAACTTATCACATGCAAACACAACTGCTAAGAACTCTTTTTCAGTAGTAGCATAATTTCTCTGGGCAGTATCAAGAGTCTTACTAGCATACTGGATAACATTCAATTGCTTATCAACTCTTTTCCCTAAAACAACACCTACAACATAATCACTAGCATCGGACATAATTTCAAAAGGTAAATTCCAATCAGGTGGCTGAACAATAGGTGCAGTGATCAAAGCTTTCTTAAGTACTTCAAACACTTCTACACAATCATCATCAAATACAAAAGGAATATCTTTTTACAATAAATTAGTCAGAGGCCTAGAGATTTTAGAAAAGTCCTTAATGAACCTCCTATAAAAACCGGCGTGAAGGAAACTTCTTATACCTTTTATGTCCTTGGGACATGGCATCTTTTCAATAGCATCAACTTTGGCTTTATCAACTTCAATACCTCTCTCGGAGATCTTGTGCCCCAGGACAATGCCTTCATTAACCATAAAGTGACACTTTTTCCAGTTCAGGACGAGACTAGTGTCTTCACATCTCTGCAAAACTCGATCAAGGTTGCTCAAACAATCATCAAAGGAGGATCCATAGACTGAGAAGTCATCCATGAATACCTCACAAATCTTTTCACAAAAATCGGAGAATATAGCCATCATGCATCTTTGAAAGGTAGCAGGTGCATTACATAAACCAAAAGGCATATGTCTATAAGCAAAAGTACCAAAAGGGCAAGTAAAAGTGGTTTTAGATTGATCCTTCGCTGACACAGGTATCTGAGAGAAACCAGAATAACCATCTAGAAAGCAAAAATGTGTGTGTTTGGATAGCCTTTCTAGCATTTGATTAATAAAAGGTAAAGGGTAATGATCTTTCTTAGTAGCTTTATTTAACTTACGGAAATCAATTACCATCCTATAACCTGTAATAATTTTTTGCGGGATCAATTCATCTTTATCATTAGGAACAACGATAATTCCTCCCTTTTTAGGGACGCAATGAACAGGGCTTACCCATTCACTATCAGCAACGGGATAAATAATACCTGCCTCAAGGAGCTTTAGTATCTCATTTCTTACCACTTCCTTCATCTTGGGATTTAATCGTCTTTGAGGATCTCTAACTGGTTTGGCATCTTTCTCCACTGAAATTTTGTGTTGACATAATGTGGGACTAATGCCCTTAAGATCATCCAGAGTATATCCAATAACTGCTCGGTGCTTCTTTAGAGTTTTCAATAATCTTTCTTCTTCTTTCTCTGAAAGGTTAGCACTAATAATAACATGATATATTTCTTTTTCATCAAGATAAGCATACTTAAGATTATCAGGTAATGGTTTGAGTTCAAACACGGGATCACCCTTGGGTGGAGGGGGATCCCCAAGAATTTCAACGGGAAGGTTATGTTTTAGCACAGGTTCCTGTTTAAGGAGCACTTCATCTATTTCCTCCCTTTCCTTCATAAACATATCATTTTCATGGTCTAACAAATATTGTTCTAACGGATCAGTCGGAGGAACAGCAATGGAAGCAAGACCAATAATCTCATCCTTACTAGGTGGTTCCCTTTCACGAGGTTGTCTACTAAACTTAGCGAAATTAAACTCATGAGACATACCATCTATGCCAACAATGACAATATTCTTTTCACAATTAATCTTAGCACTAGCTGTATTGAAGAATGGTCTACCAAAAATAATGGGGAAAAAATCATCTTGTGGGGAACCAAGAACAAGAAAATCAACAGGGTATTTAACCTTCCCACACAAAACTTCAACATCGCTAACAATCCCAATAGGTTTAATGGTATCCCTATTAGCAAGCTTAATAATAACATCAATGTCTTCTAATTTAACTGGTGCAATGTCGTGCATAATTTCTTTATAAAGATCATAAGGTATTGCACTAGCACTAGCACCCATATCACATAAGCCATGATAACAATGATCTCCTAGTTTAACAGAAATAACAGGCATGCCTACGACAGGTCTACGTGTCTTAGTATTAGGTCTAGCAATATTAGCAGTCTCACCCAAGAAAGAAATAACATGCCCATCTAAGTCCTCATCCAAGAGATCTTTAACCATAGCAATACTAGGTTCAACATTAATTTGCTCAGGAGGTGTATAAGTCCTAGTATTACTCTTATGAACAACAGTCGAAGTTTTAGCATGGTCCTTTATCCTAATAGGAAAAGGAGGTTTTTCAACATAAGCAGCAGGAACAATAGGATCACTATAGGTAATAGTCTTTTCTTCGACTCTAATAGGTGCAACTACTTTCACTTCAACAAGAGGATTATATTTAAACCACTTCTCTTTAGGGAGGTCAACGTGATTAGCAAAAGATTCACAGAAAGTAGCTACTATCTCAGAGCCAAGTCCATACTTATAGCTAAATCCACGGAAAGCATCGGTATCCATAAAAGATTTAACACAATCGAACTTAGGTGTCATACCTGACTCCTTACCATCGTCGGAACCCCAATCTTCAGAGTTGCATTTAATTCTTTCCAATAAGTCCCAGTTGAAATCAATAGTCTTCAGCATATAAGAACCAGCACAGGAAGTATCGAGCAGGTTGCGATTATCAAGAGAAAGCCGAGCATAAAAATTCTGAATAATCATTTCCTGAGAGAGCTCATGATTGGGGCATGAATATAACATTGACTTAAGCCTCCCCCAAGCTTGAGCGATGCTTTCTCCTTCGCGAGGCCAGAAATTATATATGTAATTACAATCACGATGAACAAGATGCATAGGATAGAACTTCTGGTGAAATTCCAACTTCAATCGCTTATAACTCCAAGATCTCATATCATCACATAGCCTATACCATGTCAATGCATCTCCCTTCAAAGATAAAGGGAAGACCTTACTTTTGACAATGTCATCAGGAATACGTGCAAGCTTAAATAATCCACAAACTTCATCCACAAAGATAAGGTGTAAATCGGAATGCAATGTTTCGTCTCCTGCAAATGGATTAGCTAGCAGTTTTCCATCATACCCGAAGGAATCTCAAAGTGAATATTTTCATAAAGTTCAGTAGGTTGAGGAGCAACTCTTTGCTCTTCTGGTTGGGGTGAAGATACCCCAAACAAGCCCCTCAAAGGATTAGTTTCCATAGTGACAAGTAACAGAAAATTTCAGCACACTATATAAATGTTTCCTTACCAAGTTCCACTCACCAAAAGTGCTACACTCCCCGGCAACGGCACCAGAAAAGAGTCTTGATGACCCAAAAGTGTAGGGGATCAATCGTAGTCCTTTCGATAAGTAAGAGTGTCGAACCCAACGAGGAGCAGAAGGAAATGATAAGCGGTTTTCAGTAAGGTTTTCTCTGCAAGCACTGAAATTGTAGGTGATAGATAGTTTTGTGATAAGATAAATAGTAACGAGTAACAAGTAAATAAAGTAAATAAAGTGCAGCAAGGTGGCCCAATCCTTTATGTAGCAAAGGATAAGGCTGAACAATTTCTAGTAATGAGGAAGGAGCTCCCGAGGACACATTGGGAATTATCGTCAAGCTAGTTTTCATCACGTTCATATGATTCGCGTTCGGTAATTTGATAATTTTATATGTGGGTGGACCGGTACTTGGGTACTGCCCTAACTTGGACAAGCAAACCACTTTTGATTAACCCCTATTGCAAGCATCCGCAACTACAAAAGAAGTATTAAGGTAAACCTAACCATAACATTAAACATATGGATCCATATCAGCCCCTAACGAAGCAACACATAAACTAGGGTTTAAGCTTCTTTCACTCTAGCAACCCATCATTTACTTATTACTTCCCCATGCCTTCCTCTAGGCCCAAATAATGGTGAAGTGTCATGTAGTCGACGTCACATAACACCACTAGAGGAAAAGACAACATACATCTCATCAAAATATCGAATGAATACCAAATTCACATGACTACTAATAGCAAGACTTCTCCCATGTCCTCAGGAACAAATGTAACTACTCACAAAGCATATTCATGTTCATAATCAGAGGAGTAATAATATGCATAAAGGATCTGAACATATGATCTTCCACCAAGTAAACCAATTAGCATCAACTACAAGAGTAATCAACACTACTAGCAACCCACAGGTACCAATTTGTGGTTTTGATACAAGATTGGATACAAGAGATGAACTAGGGTTTTGAGAGGAGATGGTGTTGGTGAAGATGTTGATGGAGATTAACCCCCTCCCGATGAGAAGATCGTTGGTGATGACATTGGTGATGATTTCCATCTCCCGGAGGGAAGTGTCCCCGGCAGAACAGCTCCGCCGGAGCCCTAGATTGATTCCGCCAAGGTTCCACCTCGTGGCGGCAGAGTTTCGTCCTGTAAGCTTTCCCATGATTTTTTCAGGGTAAAAGTGATGATATAGCAGAAGATGGACGCCGGAGGCCCGCCAGAGGGCCCAGGATATAGGGGGCGCGCCCTATCGGGCGGGGCCTGTCTCCTGGATAGGGTGTGGGCCCCCTGGCCTATTTCTTTCGCTCAGAAATTCTTATTAAATCCAAAAAGTTGTTTTGTGGAGTTTCAGGACTTTTGGAGCTGTGCAGAATAGGTTTCCAGCATTTGCTACTTTTCCAGCCAGAATTCCAGCTACCGGCATTCCCCCTCTTCATGGTAAACCTTGTAAAATAAGAGAGAATAGCCATAAGTATTGAGATATAATGTGTAATAACAGCCCATAATGCAATAAATATGGATATAAAAGCATGATGCAAAATGGACGTATCACTTGTGCATAGAAACTACGCATAGACCTAGCTCATGATGCCACTGTTGGGGATTGTTGCAGAAATTTAAAAAATTCTACGCATCACCAAGATCAATCTATGGAGAGGCTAGGAATGAGAGAGGGGGGGTGCATCTTCATACCCTTGAAGATCGTTAAACGGAAGCATTGCAAGAACACAGTTGGAGGAGTCGTACACGTAGCGATTCAGATCATGGTCGATTCCGATCTTAGCGCCGAACAACGGCGCCTCTGTGTTCAACACACGTGCAGCCCGGTGATGTCTCCCGCGCCTTGATCCGGTAAGGAGGAGGGAGATATTGGGGAAGACAACTCCAGCAGCAGCACGATGGCGTGGTGGTGGTGGAGCAGCGGTTCTCCGGCAGGGCTTCGCCAAGATCAAACGAAGGAGGAGAGGTGTTGGAGAGGGGGAGGGCAGCACCTTGGATGTGGTGCTGCTGCATCCCTCCTCCCCTCTATTTATAGGGCGAAGGGGGAAGGGAGCCGGCCCCTCTAGATGAGATCTAGAGGGGGCCGGCGGCCAAGGGGGAGGGGGCTTGCCCCCCAAGCCAAGGGGGCGCCCCCTTTAGGGTCCCCCCCCCAACCCTAGGCGCATGGACCCTAGGGGGATGGCGCCTAGCCCATTTAGGGGCTGGTTCCCTTCCACATACAGCCCATAGGGCCCTCCGAGGCAGGTGAACCCTCCTGGTGGACTCACGGAACCCCTTCGGTGGTCCCGGTAAAATATCGGCAAACCCCCGAATACTTCCGGTGACCGTATGATGACTTCCTATATATAAATCTTCACCTCCGGACCATTACGGAACTCCTTGTGACATCCGGGATCTCATTCGGGACTCCGAACAACATTCGGTAACCACATACTATTTCCCATAACAACTCTAGCGTGACCAAACCTTAAGTGCGTAGACCCTACGGGTTCGGGAATCATGCAAACATGACCGAGACAGCTCTCCGGCCAATAACCAACACCGGGATCTGGATACCCATGTTGGCTCCCACATTTTTCACGATGATCTCATCGGATGAACCATGATGTCAAGGATTTAAGCAATCCCGTATACAATTCCCTTTGTCAATCGGTATGTTACTTGCCTGAGATTCAATCGTCGGTATCCCAATACCTTGTCGAATCTCGTTACCGGCAAGTCACTTTACTCGTTCCGTAATGCATGATCCCGTGACCAACTACTTAGTCACATTGAGCTCATTATGATGATGCATTACCGAGTGGGTCCAGAGATAACTCTCCGTCATACGGAGTGACAAAGCCCAGTCTCGATTCGTGCCAACCCAACAGACACTTTCGGAGATACCTGTAGTGCACCTTTATAGCCACCCAGTTACGTTGTGACGTTTGGTACACCCAAAGCATTCCTTCGGTATCCGGGAGTTACACAATCTCATGGTCTTAGGAAATGATACTTGACATTAGAAAAGCTTTAGCAAACAAACTACACGATCTTGTGCTATGCTTAGGATTGGGTCTTGTCCATCACATCATTCTCCTAATGATGTGATCCCGTTATCAATGACATCCAATGTCCATAGTCAGGAAACCATGACCATCTGTTGATCAACGAGCTAGTCAACTAGAGGCTTACTAGGGACATGTTGTGGTCTATGTATTCACACATGTATTACGGTTTCCGGTCAATACAATTATAGCATGAATAATAGACAATTATCATGAACAAGGAAATATAATAATAACCATTTTATTATTGCCTCTAGGGCATATTTCCAACACGTGGCACTCACAAACTACGAGGGTCTAGAGGATGATAATGAAATTATTTTGAAGCGGGAGGTATCAAGAAATATATCAAGTAAGGACATCTCCAATGGCAACCCGTAAAATTCCTTCCGCATTCATCCACAATAGGGGGACCAATCCGCGGACACGGATGCGGGAAAGCCGCCATCCGACCATAGCATGTATGTGTCCGCCAGCAAATTCAAATTCAAATGTACGCGGATCCTCACGTCGTATCACACCCGTGGCAAATCGCATCCCCGATCACAATCATAAAGAGGCAAATATGCTTAGCTTTTACATGTCCGAATCCAAATGAACATCAGTCCGCCAGTCCGTGAATTTCTGCCCTGCCAAACCAACAATCCCAGCAAACTGCTGCCCGATCAAGGAGGTGCCATCGCCACCGCGTAGGCAGCCACCACGTCCGCCGTGTCCTCATCTTTCACTGCTGCCAACTCATCTTTCTGCCGCTCCAACAACTTGGTAGCGGAAGGATTGCATGATAATTCTAGCGCCGACATCCAAAGAGTCGATATTCAAGGTCAACATCTTAGCGTCCTCCACATTGGCAGCGATGTTCACCCTCTTTTCCTCGAGCACGACCTTCTTTTCCTTGAGCCCAGCCTTTTTCTCCTCGAGCACCGTCTTCCTCTCTTCGATCATGGTCCTCCTCTCTTAGAGCTTGATCTTCTTCTCCGCCACCTCCATCAACTGCTTGAACCTCTTCTCCTTCCTCTCCTCCTTGATGTCTGAGCGCCTCACACATGCCTCCTTCTTCGCCAAGATCTCCTCGAACCTCTCCATCAGCTTGGCAGTCGCACCTTCTCGCTTCGCCCTCTCCTCCTACTTCTTGGCCCGTAAATTTCTTCTAACCTTCTTCGACGGTTCTTGGGTTAGGTCGGTAGGGTCACCGGTTTCTTCCTCGTCACCTTGGGCGATGATCTTGCCAATGAAAAGGTTCCAATTCGGTTGTCCATTCAACTTCTACCAACAAAGCATGATGGTGAAGGACTTCTTCTCCAACTTCTTGTACACCACACAAGCACGAGTAGGCTACAAACTGAAACAATGCATATTCGTCTATTGAGCAACAAAACAATACATGTCCCGCTAGTGATCAACAAGCCTAAAGCATATCCGGCTAGTGATCAACTTACTTGCTCGGTGATTTGTGCACTAATACTTGGAGATGGCCTCTTGGATGGTGTACCATCGATGGCTGAGGGATTTCCACTCACGGTTGCGGATCAACGTGTCGGAGTAGGGCGCAAAATGCTTGTGCTCATTGAACCATATGTGAATGTTCCTCCAAATGGTTGTGGCCTTTTGTTCCATGCCATGGACAAGATCGAGGTTAGTGCCTAACCATGCATCGCGGAACATGTGGCACCCCGACTCAGAGCAACTGGTTTACCATGCATTGCCAGCTCAGAGACCTTGTCTTCTGGCAACACACAACAACTTGGTACAGAAAACAACCGCTTTATTGATGCAAGCGGATCAGAGTTTATATTACAACAGTTAGTGAGGCCAAGCGGCACACACAGTGCGGCTGAACAATATGTACATTATTTGGTGAACATAAAGGGCCTCGATCAAGACAACTACGCGGCAGCGGAACAACGTCATAGCGGAACTCCATAGCACAGGGACCCCGATGTGGACACGATCTAGACTCGGACAGCTCTCCTTTCTAATGAGACTTTCCTGAAATCTGGCATGATACACCAGGTCAGTACATTGAATGTACTTGCAAGCTCACAACAAGAATAAACATAATGATAGACAATATCATGATAATTAACCAATTAATAACAATGCAACAATATATCCAACATGCTGTGACCATGCATCTTATGATAATCGTCCCTCAGACTAGCTTACCAAACGTGATTGTTTCCAGATCACAAACATGTCGAACCCAGAGACAAACTCGTGATCCTTACGGCGATCACAACCACGACCAACAAATGGCCCGTGATCCTTATGGCGATCACAACCACGACCAATAAATGGACTGTGATCCTTACGGCGATCACAACCACGACCAAAAAATGGCCCGTGATCCTTACGGCAATCACAACCACGACCACATCTGGTCCAACTCAACACGATGGCCTTTCCGCCACCACTACAGTGCAAACTTCATACTTAGTGTGCAAATTCATTAAGTGTTGACCCATGGTGTGACCTACTTTCGAGCGTGTCCGTAACCGTGGACTCGGCTATCGATAGATTAATACACTCTGCAGAGGTAGCACACTGGACCCACACCACGGAACCCATGGCCTCGCACTCCCATTCGGGTGGACCGATGACATTCCGATGAAACCACTCCATTGCCATAACACTCTCCCGGCCACTCCGACTCAATCCCCATCGGGCTAGTCCTGGGTGGCCCCGTGTCTACCTCAAGACACAACTACCACCGTCGTGGCCATGATCCACTCCGGGACCTGGTACCAAAAACTTAACAACGGGCTCACAAGGTTATGCCTGCTTACCGGGCCAGGGTACAGCACGCCCATAACCTTCCCTAGATGGAGGCACCAACCAGAGGCACGGCAATGAAATGAATTAAGGCCATCCCATACCAGCAAATGTGGTTGCACTGGGAAAGACTCGATTCAGCGGCACCATGACCCGGTCAACAACATATTCAAGTTGAGTTATTATCAGGTTCAACTTAAAGTGAAAGTAACCGACGTCATAATGCCATGACATGCATCACCAACATATGCATCACATATCAACGAAACTAACTGAGTCAACTATGCTCTTACTGAGCAATCAAAAACTCATGATACTCCTCTGGTTAAGATCAAACCTCACCTTAACCAGAATCTTTTCTAGCAAATTTATCATTTTTCATCATGCAAAAATAATCTCACTAAATTATTTATTTCCATGACCATATTATCTTCTCAATACTCATAACTAAATCCTTGTTAGCTTATCAACTAGATTCACTTCAAACTTTCTGTAAATCAAGCATATTTACTATAACAAGCATCTAACAGAATATAATTAACATATTAATAATTTAAATGCATCAATAATCATTATTTCAAGTAGGAAAATCACAAATATTAAAGTGGCACTATGAAAATGTTGTTGTGGCTTGCCTTAGTGCTGATGAGGTTCACAAGCCTCTTGGTGATCCTCAAGACAAGCCTGCTCTTCTGAAAATAAATAAAAACACAAAAAGAAAACATCAAGAAACCTTATGAAATTCACCAGAAAATCTAGAAAGTAGGGAAAAATCCCATCTTTGGTGAGCTACTAGATTTTTGGACAAAGAACACAATGCAAAAAGAATCGATGCATTTGGACTTATAGATAAAAAGTTATGGCTGTTTGAGGTTTTCTAGATTTAAATGAAATTTGAATTAAAATAAAACAGACTGGTGATACGTCTCCAACGTATCTATAATTTATGAAGCATTCATGCTATTTTATTATCTGTTTTGAATGATTATGGACTTTAGTATACACTTTTATATTACTTTTGGGACTAACCTATTAACTGGAGGCCCATCCCATATTGCTGTTTTATTGCCAATTTCAGTATGTCGAGGAAAAGGAATATCAAACAGAGTCCAAACGGAATGAAACCTTCGACAGCATGATTTTTTGGAAGAATATCATCCTAGAGACTTGGAGTTCACGTCAGAAGATCCTCGAGGAGGCCAGGAGATAGCCCCCCCCTACTGGGCACGCCCCCTGTCTCGTGGGCCCCTCGAGCACCCCCCGACCAACTTCTTTCGCCTATATAAGCCTACGTACCCTAAAAACATCGAATATCAAGATAGATCAGGAGTTCCGCTGCCGCAAGCCTCTTTAGCCACCAAAAACCTCTCGGGAGCCCATTCCGGCACCCTCCCGGAGGGGGAACCCATCACCGGTGGCCATCTTCATCATCCCGACGCTATCCATGACGAGGAGGAAGTAGTTCACCCTTGGGGCTGAGGGTATGTACCAGTAGCTATGTGTTTGATCTCTCTCTCTTGTGTTCCCTCTATGGCACGATCTTGATGTATTGTGAGCTTTGCTATTATTGTTGGATCTCATGATGTTTCTCCCCCTCTACTCTCTTGTGATGAATTGAGTTTCCCTCTTGAAGTTATCTTATTGGATTGAGTCTTTATTTGACGACACTTGATGTATGTCTTGCCATGTTTATCTGTGGTGACAATGGGATATCACGTGCCACTTGATGTATGTTTTGGTGACCAACTTGCGGGTTACGCCCATGAACCTATGCATAGGGGTTGGCACACGTTTTCTTGACTCCCGGTAGAAACTTTGGGGCACTCTTTGAAGTACTTTGTGTTGGTTGGATGAATTTGAGATTGTGTGACGCATATCGTATAATCATGCCCACGGATACTTGAGGTGACAATGGAGTATCTAGGTGACATTAGGGTTTTGGTTGATTTGTGTCTTAAGGTGTTATTCTAGTACGAACTCTTGAATAGATCGATCCAAAAGCATAACTTTGAGGTGGTTTCGTACCCTACCATAATCTCTTCGTTTGTTCTCCGCTATTAGTGGCTTTGGACTGACTCTTTGTTGCATGTTGAGCGATTGTTATTTGATCTATCTATGTTATTATTGTTGAGAGAACTTGCACTAGTGAAAGTATGAACCTAGGCCTTGTTTCCTATCATTGTAATACCGTTTACGCTCACTTTTATCATTAGTTACCTTGCTGTTTTTATATAGATTACAAATACCTTTATCTACCATCCATATTGCACTTGTATCACCATCTCTTTGCCGAACTAGTGCACCTATACAATTTACCATTGTATTGGGTGTGTTGGGGACACAAGAGACTCTTTGTTATTTGGTTGCCTTTGTTGTTTGAGAGAGACCATCTTCATCCTACGCCTCCCATGGATTGATAAACCTTAGGTCATCCACTTGAGGGAAATTTGCTACTGTCCTACAAACCTGTGCACTTGCAGGCCCAACAACATCTACAAGAAGAAGGTTGTGTAGTAGACATCAAGCTCTTTTCTGGCACCGTTGCCGGGGAGGTGGGTGCTTGAAGGTATATCTTTAGATCTTGCAATCGAATCTTTTTGTTTCTTGTTTTATCACTAGTTTAGTTTATAAAAGAAAACAAATAAATGGAGTTGAGTTTGTCTCACACGCTTCATCTTTTTAATATCTTTCGTGAGTTTGATGGAAAGGAAAATTGTGCTCAAGTGCTAGAAGAAGAGTGCATTAAAATGCTTGGTACTGAATCTTTGAATGATGAGCATGATTGCAATGTTGTTAGTATAAACTCCTTGAATATCCATAGTACTAATGATGATTGCTCTAGTCATGATGAAAATATCTCTTATGAGCATGTCAACTTTTGTGGAGTGCATGTTTGCATGAACACACCAAATATAGAAGATATATATTGCAAGAGGCATAAGTATTTAAAAACTAAAGGTTTGCAAGAAAGTCTTGATGAGTGTGCTAAAAGATTCAATATTTTTCGTGCCCCTTGTGAACTTTGCAATGAACATGGTCATTTAAATCTTCAATGCAAATTGTTTCATGATCGAATTGTGTCCAAAAATTGTCATAACTCGATTTCCCTTGGGCATCATAAAGAGCTTAGTCTTCTTTTGGGGTATGAAGAAATGAAACGTATAACTGAGGGTATTCCAAACGTATAGATTTCTTGATTTTGATCTAGAGGATATTTATATGTTTTGTGTGGAGAATTGCATTGAAAATCCTTATATTGCCAATTAGATAAAGAAAAGAAATCAAATAGAAGATGATGAGAATACTAATGAAAGGGAAGAGACTTCCCAATATCCTCCTATTATTTCTTATGATAAATCAGGTGACGAGGAGGAACTTTCTATTGAACCAATCTCATCAATAAGGAGCTCAAAGAGGAAGGTTGAACCCACACATAATGTGAAGAAGAAAAAGAAAAGAAGGAGCAACAAAGGTAGAAAGGTACCCCTCCCAAATGATGTTGCTCCTACTGCTCATTGTGATGATGATAATTGCTATACTATTGGTGCTATCCATATTTTTAATGATGAGAGTGATTACGCTTATGATATGAAAGGGCCCAAGATTGGGGAAGCTATGTTTGATGAGGATGAAATATTTGAGAATATATTTGCTGAAATTAATGTTTGTCCCAAGCTTGGGGATGCTATGTTAATTGAAGATGATATTTTTAGCATCCCAAGTTTTGATATGCAAAGTTGTTATGAGGATAGCATGCCTCTTACCTATGATGATTATATTGATGAAAGTGGGTTTGGAAGAGTGTCAACTTTAGGAAGTAGTGATCCCACTATTTTGGAGGATGTTGAATTTTATTGTGATGAATATGAAAGTGGATTTGGAAGAGTGTCAACTTTATTTAGTGATGATTCCACTATCTTGGGAGAGGTTTCAATCGATTATGATGAGAACGAAGTTGCTACTTATGATGATTATTGTGATGAAACTTATGCTATAAAAAGTAGTGATGATTATATTTACAAATCTTGTCATGATTATTATTACCCTTTTTCTGAACATTACTCTTTTAATGTGGAAACAATTTTTAGTGTTCAAGGGCCAGTTCTTTTGGGTAATTCTCCCAGAATTGACCCCCTCCCCAGCTTCTTCCAAAATTGCCACTCCATCTTTTTTTACAATTCCTAGCTAGTTAAGGTCTAATTAGCTAGGAATTGCAAAAAAAGATGGAGTGGCAATTCTGGGAGAAGCTGGGGAGGGGGTCAATTCTGGGAGAATTGCCCAAAAGAACTGGCCCCATGTCTCTTATGATACTTCCACTATTCCGAATGAGAAGAATTTTGCTTATGAGGAGAGTAGTAAAAATTATATGCTTGTAGATCATGAAATGAATGCTTTAGGTTCTGGTTATATTGTTGAATTCATTCATGATGCTACTGAAAATTATTATGAGGGAGGAATATATGCTTGTAGGAATTGCAATAATATCAAGTTTCCTCTCTATGTGCTTCAAATCTTGAAGCTATGCTTGTTTTGCCTTCCTATGCTAGTTGATTATTGTTCCCATAAGTTGATTGCTCACAAAATCCCTATGCATAGGAAGTGGTTTAGACTTAAATGTGCTACTCATATGCTTCATGATGCTCCCGTTATGTTTCAATTCTTATCTTTTACGTGAGCATCATTGTCATCATCATGCCTAGCTACAAAGGCATTAAAGAAAAGCGCTTGTTGGGAGACAACCCAATACTTATCCTTACTGTTTTTGTGTGTCCACATGATTATGCTACTGTTGTAATCATGGTTTATAGCTTTCGTTTCAATAAAGTGCCAAGTAAGACCTTTAGGATAGCTTACGGTGATAGTTGTGTTGATCCTGCTGAGAATCAGAAACTTTTGCACCCAGTAATTTAGTTTTGTTAATTCACATGAACGTGATTCTGATCTGATTCTTTTTGCTATGGATTTGTACACAAATTTATTAGGACTTCCTAATTTGGTAGGATTGTTTCAGTTCCAGAAGTATAAGTTTGGTACAGATTACTATAGACTGTTCTATTTTTGACAGATTCTGTTTTCTATGTGTTGTTTGCTTATTTTGATGAATCTATGGCTAGTGTTAAGTGGTATGAACCATAGAAAAGTTGGAATCTATGGCTAGTGTTATGTACATTTTACACCAATATGAATTTAGAATGAGTTCATTACAGTACCTAAGTGGTAGTTTTGTTTTCTTATACTAACGGAGCTTACGGGTTTTCTATTGAGTTTTGTGTTGTGAAGTTTTCAAGTTTTGGGTAAAGATTCGATGGAATATGTAATAAGGACTGGCAAGATCCTAAGCTTGGGGATGCCCAAGGCACCCCAAGGTAATATCCAAGGACAACCAAGAGCCTAAGCTTGGGGATGCCCCAGATGGCATCCCCTCTTTCATCTTCGTTCATCGGTAACTTTACTTGGAGCTATATTTTTATTCACCACATGATATGTGTTTTGCTTGGAGCATCATTTTCTTTTGTTATTATTTGCTTGATGTTATTTAGAATAATGTTTTGCATCTTTAGTTTCAATAAAAATGTCAAGGAAAGCCTTTGCCATGCTTATTTTGCTAGTATACTTGTTGCTGTTTGAAAATAGAAAGTTTACCACTGTTGCAAAAATTCCCTAGAAAATTAAGAGCATGATATAATGTTGAATTTTTTTGCATAATGAGCTCTGATAAATCTTCTACAGCGTAGTATTTTTGTCATAATTTTTGGAGTTAGGGAAGTATTGATAGTCTTGCATTCTTTACAGACTACTGTTTTGGCAGATTGCTGTTATGTTTGCATTGTTTGCATATGTTTGCTTGTTTAATGATTCTATTTGAGGATAGGAGTATTAAATATGCAGAGACATTTAGTACGAAATGTCGAATAATAATTTTAGTGATTTGTTACAGTAGAAAATGATAAGGTTTTGCATTGGTTTATACTAACATATCTCACGAGTTCTTGTTGAGTTTGGTGTGGATGAAGCTTTTGATAAAAAGAGAAACCATGATGTGAGAGGAATTAAGGAGACACAAAAGTTCAAGCTTGGGGATGCCCAAGGCACCCCAAGATAATATTTCAAGAAGTTTCAAGCATCTAAGCTTGGGGATGCCCTGGTAGGCATCTCACCTTTCTTCTTCAACAACTATCGGTTAGTATCGGTTGAGCCTAAGTTTTTGCTTCTTCACCTGAGTTGTGCTATCCTTGCAATGTCATTTTATTTTGTTTTGCTTGTTGTTTGAAATACAATACCAAGATATGAAATTCTTTATTGAGAGAGAGTCTTCACATAGTTACATAATTATTTAGCTACTCATTGATCTTCACTTATATCTTGTTGGTGTAGTTTGTCATTTACACGTGTGCTTCACTTATATCCTATGAGTAAATTGTTGAATGAGTTGATTGTCATAAATCTGAAATTATATATGTTTCATTTGCTTATCCCATGGGGAGTAATTACTTCACATCTAATAAGTGTAGGTTGTAAATTTATTGAAGGTTAGCAAGCATTGTATTGGTCGTTTGAACAATTCATGAAAGAATATTGAAGGAAGAGAGATTCCACATATAAATATACTATCCTAGACATCTTTTATAAATGGGAGCACTCATTAAGTATGACATGCTAAAGAGTTGATGTTGGACAAGGAAGACAACGTAATGGTTTATGTTTTCCGACATCTCAGTTAAAGTATATTGTCATGGATCATTCAAACATGTTGAGCTTGCCTTTCCCCCTCTTGATAGCCAAAATTCCTTGCACCAAGTAGAGATACTACTTGTGCTTCCAAATATCCTTAAACCCAGTTTTGCCATGAGAGTCCACCATACATACCTATGGATTGAGTAAGATCCTTCAAGTAAGTTGTCATCGGTGCAAGCAATAAAAATTGCTCTCTAAATATGTATGATATTTTGGTGTGAAGAAAATAGCTTTATACAATCTTGTTATGGAAGCAATAAAAGCGACGGACTGCATAATAAAGGTCCATATACAAGTGGCAATATAAAGTGACGTTCATTCGCATTAAGATTTTGTGCATCCAACCCTAAAAGCGCATGACAACCTCTGCTTCCCTCTGTGAAGGGCCTATCTTTTACTTTATGTCTTTTACTTTATGCAAGAGTCAAGGTGATCTTCACCTTTCCCTTTTTCATTTTATCCTTTGGCAAGCACCTCGTGTTGGGAAGATCCTAATATATATATATATATATATATATATATATATATATATATATCCAATTGGATGTAAGTTAGCATGAACTATTATTGTTGACATCACCCAAAGGTTAATACGTTGGGAGACAACACTATAAGCCCGTATGTTTCTCATTGTCCGATTGAAACTCCATAACCATTAGTATTGCGTGAGTGTTAGCAATTGTAGAGGACTATATGATAGTTGAGTATGTGGAGTTTGCTATTCCTGAAAATAAGATGAATTGCAATTGTTTGATGACTGAGAATGAAGTTTGCTAGTTTTCAAGAAAGTTTATGGTCTATGCTTTGACATGTGAATTGCTTGTTACTTTATCGTGAGAAGTTTTATGAGATGAACTACTGTTATGACATATTATCATGCTAGAAAAGGTGACTGAAATTACCATTGATCAAACTTGTGCACCTTCTAGCATTCACACTTCATAAACTCTTTCTTTATCATTTACCTACTCGAGGACGAGTAGGAATTAAGCTTGGGGATGCTGATACGTCTCCAACGTATCTATAATTTATGAAGCATTCATGCTATTTTATTATCTATTTTGAATGATTATGGGCTTTATTATACACTTTTATATTACTTTTGGGACTAACCTATTAACCGGAGGCCCAGCCCGTATTGCTGTTTTATTGCCTGTTTCAGTATTTCAAGGAAAAGGAATATCAAACGGAGTCCAAATGGAATGAAACCTTCGGCAACATGATTTTTCGGAAGAATATCATCCTGGAGACTTGGAGTTCACGTCAAAAGATCCTCGAGGAGGCCAGGAGATAGGCCCCCCCCTACTGGGTGTGCCCCCCTGTCTCGTGGGCCCCTCAAGCACCCCCCGACCGACTTCTTTCGCCTATATAAGCCTACATACCCTAAAAACATCGAATATCAAGATAGCTCGGGAGTTCCGCCGCCGCAAGCCTCTGTAGCCACGAAAAACCTCTCGGGAGCCCGTTCCGGCACCCTGCCGGAGGGGGAACCCATCACCGGTGGCCATCTTCATCATCCCGGCGCTATCCATGACGAGGAGGGAGTAGTTCACCCTCGGGGCTGAGGGTATGTACCAGTAGCTATGTGTTTGATCTCTCTCTCTCGTGTTCCCTCTATGGCACGATCTTGATTTATCGCGAGCTTTGCTATTATAGTTGGATCTTATGATGTTTCTCCCCCTCTACTCTCTTGTGATGAATTGAGTTTCCCTCTTGAAGTTATCTTATCGGATTGAGTCTTTATTTGAGAACACATGATGTATGTCTTGCCGTGTTTATCTGTGGTGACAATGGAATATCACGTGCCACTTGATGTATGTTTTGGTGACCAACTTGCGGGTTCCGCCCATGAACCTATGCATAGGGTTTGGCACACGTTTTCTTGACTCTCTGGTAGAAACTTTGGGGCACTCTTTGAAGTACTTTGTGTTGGTTGGATGAATTTGAGATTATGTGACACATATCGTATAATCATGCCCACAGATACTTGAGGTCAATGGAGTATCTAGGTGACATTAGGGTTTTGGTTGATTTGTGTCTTAAGGTGTTATTCTAGTACGAACTCTTGAATAGATCGATCTGAAAGAATAACTTTGAGGTGGTTTCATACCCTACCATAATCTCTTCGTTTGTTCTCCGCTATTAGTGGCTTTGGAGTGACTCTTTGTTGCATGTTGAGGGATTGTTATATGATCTATCTATGTTATTATTGTAGGGAACTTGCACTAGTGAAAGTATGAACCCTAGGCCTTGTTTCCTATCATTGCAATACTGTTTACGCTCACTTTTATCATTAGTTACCTTGCTGTTTTTATATTTTCAGATTACAAATACCTTTATCTACCATCCATATTGCACTTGTATCACCATCTCTTCGCCGAACTAGTGCACCTATACAATTTACCATTGTATTGGGTGTGTTGGGGACACAAGAGACTCTTTGTTATTTGGTTGCAGGGTTGTTTGAGAGAGATCATCTTCATCCTATGCCTCCCACAGATTGATAAACCTTAGGTCATCTACTTGAGGGAAATTTGCTACTGTCCTACAAACTTGTGCACTTGCAGGCCCAACAACGTCTACAAGAAGAAGGTTGTGTAGTAGACATCAACTTGGGGGGGGGGTGACGTCGAAGGCGTAAAAGCCCAGGGCGCCACCACTCGTACCGCTTCGCGTGCGTATAGAGTGGCTGACTAGCAGTCCCCGCTAGTCAGGTGAGGAGGAGGGGCAGAGGGAAACAGGGAGCGGTGGAGCTTCGCCGGAGCGCACGCCGGCGGCGAGGGCTCTTGGGGCAAAACGAGAGGGGGGTCGATAGAGGAGACGGAGGCGCACCTGCCCATACCCGTAGCATGGCTAGGTGTGGTCGGACGGCGTCGAAAACAGCCTCTCCAGCGGAGGCAGAGGGCAGCGGTCGTTGGAGATGAAGACGACAGCGGCTAGGGGCGGCTCCAGGGGCTCCAACAGGGCGGAATGGTTCCACCAGAGAGTGGCGGAGGCCCTGGCAGGGTTGCCCTAGCCTGGGAGGGGCTGGAGCTGCAGGGACGACCCGAGGGGATCACCGGAGAGCTCGAGCTCGAGGACGGTAGCCCGCGGCCTGCCCGGCCGGGCTGCGGCTTTCTACTAGCTTGTGGGGTGTGTGAGAGTGGATGCGGGTGCTCGAGGAGGGTAGGGGTGGCCGCATTTATAGGCGAGCGGCGAGGGGGGTTTGGGCTCCGCCAGAGGACACCTGTCCACGGCGCCCGGTGACGAACGGCGTCAATGAGAGAGGGGAAGAGGACGGAGCTCACGCGGGAACTATTGGCGAGCGCGGACAAGCACGGGGGCGGGGGGAAGACGACGAGCACAGTGCGCCGCGCACTATGTCGTTGGCCGGACCGTGCCCGTGCCCGCTGCGGCAAGCTCCCGCATCGGCGAGTGACAGGGAGGAGTTAAGGGAGTGGAGCCGGAGATGGTGGAGCGGTTTGGCACGCTCGAGCAGGCTGGGCAGCGAGGACGCGCGCAACAGAGCGCTCAGCAGCACACAGAGCGCGTGTTTTGCATGCCAGCACGCCTGGACGAACGCGGTGACCGCGTGACATCAGGCCAACCTAAGTGCAAACTCCATGTCTGGCGTGTAGTCCTTGGTAGTGAGTGTTACCACGATTGGGTTGGGTTCCAGGTGCAGTAGAAATGAATTTGTACTCCAAGCAAGTTTCTGGATAGTAACTTTGAAGGTTTACTATGGTCAAACCACTGGGAGTTGAGGGCTGGCCTTTGGAGATTAGCCAACACTTGCTAAGGTAAAGAGGCATAACAAAAACCAGCTACAATGGAGCTAGTAAAATGGTAGTTGTTGGAGAAACTACCATTTCTGTCCAGAAATGAAAATATTTTCTGTAGCCAAAATATTCCAAAGAGTGATGAAATATTTTCGCTCAGAAAGGTGCCCAAGGGTTCAAAGAATAATTCGGATTTTTCTCAGGATTTTAGGGGCAAGAAAAATTAGGGTTGCCTTGGAGCACAAAGGGCCAGCTAGGGTTTAGGAGGGCCAAATGAATATTTTTCATTTAAGAAAAATATTCCAAGTGATATTTTTGGATGAACCAGAGATGGGGTGATGGTTTGAGAAGGAGTTGAAGCACTTGGTGAAAATCAAAGGGTACCCAAGTGGTTAAGTCCAAATGAAATGATTCAAAAACTCCGAACTCAAATCCAAATCAACTGAAAACTAGGCAAAGAAGAAAGGGCAAAAACCAGGCTGTCACAAACCTCCCCCACTTAGACTAAATCTCGTCCTCGAGATTCGGTTGCTTGGGAAATCCATTATGGATAATGTGCCCTTAGAAATTCTTTTGATTTCCTGATTCTGACTCTGTGTGATGCTTCCATTGGACTTTGTAAAATTTCCTTGCTTTACTGCGAGTGACTCTTTCCATCTGATCCAAAATTTTCACTGGCCTCTCTTCATATGTTAAATCCTTTGCCAGCTCTATTTCTGTCAAATCAGTCTTTTTCTCAGGCGGCGATATGCATCGCCGTAATTCTGAAACATGGAACATGTTGTGCACGTCCGACAATTCCGGGGGTAACTCCAACTTATATGCAATCGTACCCACTCGTGTCATAACGGGAAATGGACCAATAAATCTGGGTGCCCATTTTCCACGAGTCTGAAATCTCTTGATACCTTTCATAGGCGTGACTTGAAGGTATACATGTTCTCCGGGTTAAAAAATGATCTGTCGGTGCTTTGCATCATAATAACTTTTCTGTTGAGATTTGGCCAACTGCAATCTGTCCCTAATTTCCTTGACTTGTTTCTCAGCTTCCAGCATGAGATCCGTTCCGAAAATACGGCTATCTCCGGTTTGAGAGCAATTTAAAGGAGTGCGGCACTTACGGACATACAAAGCTTCATACGATGACACCTTTAAACTGGTATGGAAGCTATTGTTATAAGAGAACTTGGCATACGGCAAATAGTCTTCCCATTTTGGTCCTTGGGCCAAAGCACAGGCTCGCAGCATATCTTTGAGTATTTGATTTACCCTCTCCGTTTGTCCATCAGTCTTAGGATGATAAGCGGTACTGTATTTCAACTCTGTCCCCAAGGCTTGATGGAGACGGGACCAAAATGCGGAGGTAAAAAGTGAACCTCGGTCAAAAGTGATGGCTCGGGGGACTCCATGCAGACTGACTATTCGGGATACATACAGTTGTGCAAGCTCATCTGCTCGATATGAGGTTCTGATCAGGATGAAATGGGCTACCTTGGTTAATGTATCCACTATGACCCAGATTGCATCATTGCCATGTCGGGTCTTAGGTAGTCCTGTGAAGAAATCCATACAGACATCATCCCATTTCCATTGTGACACTAGCAGCGGTTGGAGAAATCTGGCTGGCTTCTGATGTTCTGCCTTCACTTTGTTGCATATGTCGCAACAGGCCACGAAATAGGCAATGTATTTCTCCATTCCATCCCACCAGAATATTTGTCGAAGGTCTTCATACATTTTCGTACCTCCGGGGTGAATTGAATACGAGGATTCATGGGCTTCTGACAGGATCTTCTGCCTTAAATTTGCTTGATTGGGTACACAAATCCTTCCCCGGAATCGGAGGGTACCGAGCTGATCCTTTGAGAAATCGGAAGTCTGACTGGCTCCCATATGCTTGGCACGTTTCTGCAGATCGGTGTCGTCTGGCTGGGCCTTGCGGATATCTTCCTCAAGGGTGGGGGTAACTTCCAAAATATTAGCAAGGCCAGCCTCAACTATGACCAAGTTGAGCTGAGCAATCTCTTCTTTAAGTTCAGGAGGCAAAGATTCCAATATGACACTTAAACTGACGGGCTTTCGACTGAGCGCATCGGCAACCACGTTGGCCTTAGCTGGGTGGGAATTTATTCCAAGGTCATAATCCTTGACTAACTCAAGCCATCTTCGTTGACAGAGATTTAAATCTAGCTGAGTAAATATATACTTGAGACTTTTGTGATCGGTAAAAATTTGGCACTCTTCCCGATGAGATAGCGTCTCCAAATTTTTAAAGCATGAACCACCGCGGCCAACTCCAAATCATGAGTAGGATAAGTTCCCTCGTGGGGTCGTAGCTATCGTGAGGCATAAGCTACTACCTTGCCATCTTGCATAAGTACGCATCCAAGTCCTTGCCTGGAAGCGTCGCAATACACATCAAAACTGCGGTAGGTATCTGGAAGAGTCAATACCAGAGCAGTTGCCAGCCGTTTCTTTAACTCAGTGAAACTTTTCTCACAGTCCTCTGTCCATTCAAACTTCTTATCCTTTTGAGTAGCTCTATCATGGGCTTAGCAATCTTGGAAAACCCTTCAATGAAACGACGGTAATATCCGGCTAATCCAAGAAAACTTCGGATCTGAGATAGATGGTGGGTGGCAACCAATCGAGTACATCCTTTACTTTGCTTGGGTCCACGGCTATACCTTCGATGGATAGCACATGTCCAAGGAATCCAACTTGCTTGAGCCAGAACTCACATTTACTAAATTTTGCATATAACTGATGTTCACGGAGTCGTTGTAACACTGCTCGGAGGTGTTCTTTATGCTCTTCTTCACTTCTTGAGTAAATAAGTATATCATCGATGAATACCACCATGAACTTATCGAGGAAGTCCATGAATACTTTATTCAGCATGTGCATGAAGAAGGCAGGGGCGTTGGTGAGACCAAAAGACATAATTGTATATTCATAAAGACCGTATTGAGTGGTGAACGCGGTCTTAGGAATATCCTCCTTTTTAATTTTTATCTAATAGTATCCAGTCCACAAATCAATCTTGCAGAATACCTTGGCCCCACTGAGCTGATCAAACAGGTAATCAATCCTTGATAGTGGATATTTGTTTTTGATTGTGATGTCATACAGCTGACGGCAATCCACACACATGCGGAGGCTGCCATCTTTCTTGTCTATGAAGATAGCAGGTGATCCCCATGATGAAGAGCTGGGACGGATATATCCTTTCTGGAGCATTTCATCAAGCTGTTTCTTTAGCTCCACTAATTCTGATGAAGGCATTCGGTAATACATCTTGTGTATTGGTGTGGTCCCGGGCACAAGATATATTGCAAACTCAAGCTCTCGATCAGGTGGCATGCCTGGCAGTTCTGCTGGAAATACATCAGGGAACTCGCTGACCACCGGAATTACTTCCAATTCAGCCACTACTGTGAAGACCATTTCCTTTGAGGGTATGCTTCTGCGAGCATAAAATTTTGTAATCTGCCCTTCTTGGCTGGTCAAAGTGACTTCTCGGGTCACACAATTTATGCACACTTGATACTAAGTCAGCTAGTTCATACCCAAGATAACATCCAACATATCAGACTCAATAAGTATCAAAGAAGTTGGAAAACAGATTCCGTTGACATTGACTTCCAGATTGCGTTAGACTAGATTGCTTTGGATTAGAGATCCCGGGGTTTGTACTAGCAAATTCTTGCCCAAAAGCAAACAAGAAAATTTCTTTGGGCAACAAAACTCCGAGAAATAAAAGAGTGGGAAGCCCCAGAGTCAAATAAAATCACTGCAGGTATGTTATTAACAGAGAACATACCAATGACGACTTCGGGGTTCTCTTGGGCTTCATCGGCGGAGATGTGATGAACGTATCCCATGATGTTGTGCTGGTTCGGGCATGCCTCCGTACAATTGACTTGTTGCCTGAATATAGCATTTGTCCGGTTGTTCTTGGGACAGTGTTTGGCATAATGTCTGGTTTGCACACAACTGTAATAAGAATTGCTGCGCAGACGCTCCTCCTGCATTGAGTTGGGTGCGACATTCTTGACTTGGGTGGTGGTCTTGTTAACATTTTGTTGCCAATTGGGCTTGTATTCTACCTGAGTCTGTTGCCAGGTACAAGCCCTCTGTACTGGCTGTATTTCCTTCCTTGGCTCAAACTTGCGCTTGTGATCGTTGTTGGCAGACTTATTATCCGATACAAGCTTGTGCTCTCTTTAAGCAATGAAAGCCTTGTTCACCAGGGTTTGGAAGTCTGGGAAATCGAACATACTGAGAATACACCGGAGTTGCGGGTTTAATCCACCAAGAAATTTGTCAATCTTTCTTTCTTCAGTGGCCACGTGGCCACGTCATATAGAGAGTAACGTGATAGATGATTGAATTTCTGCAAATATTCTCCCACAGACTGACTTCCTTGGAGGAGCGCGAGAAATTCATGCTGCTTAGTCTTCATAATTCCCGCGGGGATATGATATTTCCAGAATCGTTCCTTAAATCTTGACCAGGTAATTTCTTCATCAGCAGACCACATGGCTCTTTCATTTTCCCACCATATGGCAGCAGCGCCTTCAAGATAATGTGTTACAAATGGAACCTTATCTCCTTCTTCAGTACGAGCAACCTCAAGCTTCTTCTCCATACTTCTCAACCAATCATCTACATCCAAAGGATCAATGGCTTGACTAAAATTGGGAGGTTTGGTCCTTTGAAAATCTAATAGCTTGGGGTGATGATCGGGTTGATTCCCATTCTATCCAACAACAGCTTGTAAACTTCTTAATATTCAATCAAATCATTATTCCATCTTTCCTCAAACATACGCAGAATTTGCTCGGTGGAAGGCGGATTTGGCGGTGGAGGCGGTGGTGGAACGTACGGCTCGGGTGATTGTCCTGCCTGTCATGTGGAACGACGAACAGGAGAACCCTCACGAACGTTGCTACTGCAGCCTCCCCATGTCATCCTAATATGATTTTTCCCAAGGCAACACAACCGAGAGGAGAATCATTCAAAATAAACTGGGGAGAAGCCAGCAACAAAAGCCCGAGAAAAACCGAAGTGGCGAAGAAAATACGGCGAATAAAATAAAGTTCCAACATAATTATACATAGACCCATACATGAAAGATAACAACATGCCAGGTTCAACTACTCTCATACATGAAACGAAACATCATGACTCGTACGACTACATCCTTACTCCATCATGATGACTGCGAATACTCAGAAGTTTACTGCTCTGCTGGTGTTGTGGGGTCCTCTCCTGAAGCGGACTCGGATCCTGAACTGGCGGGGTTAACTGAGACCTCCGGGTTAAAGGTGACACGACGATGCTGCCTCGAGGGCTCTCCCTCCGGGGCAGGTGGAGGGTGAATCATTGGGGCTATAGGAGTGGCAAGAAGAGAAATCCACTCAGCAGGAGCACTAAGTGGACTCACTGTCACGGTGCCCGAGCTACTCGGAGGAGTAACCGGGGAAACAGGGGAACTAGAACTGGCAAGAATATAGGGAGTAAATCCTACAGATGCTGGAGCAGTGACTGATCTAGCAGAGGCTAAAGCAGTACAGGCACAACCCAGTTCTCGAGCCAGCTCGTAGATCAGAAGATGGCTAGCAGTGATATAGCAAGAAAGGTGGCTAGAAACACCATCAGACTCCGGATCAATGACAGGGAAACGGACACGACCATTATCATGCAGAGAAGGATAGTAGTAGAAACCTGGGTGGTTCTGCATCCGGACCTCGGTTTAGCGGAGCTCAACAAGTACCTCGAATGCAGCAAACTGGACGGCATGAGAAGCGGTAGAAGCATAACCGCTCCGAGGGGTACGAGTGTAAATGCTGGAGTCGGAACTGGTGCACAGAGTAACCACGATGTGATACTCATACACTGAGTCAACTAAACGCTCCCGGTACACATGATAGGCTGGGTCGTCACCGTGGGGGTACAACCGACGCCACATGTTACGAAGGAGATGCGGCGACGTGTACGGCATCAGCTGCAACTGGCACGGATATAGCACCAGAGCCATCTACACTCACAACCATTGGCAGGTTAGCATAAAAATAAAATCTGTGCATGCAATGCAACAACCAGCTACAAATGCTACAGGCACTCAACTACAACTCGTATCTAGCGTCCTATTAACTCGTTGTAGTCTAGCGTGGCCTACAGTCAGCACGGCTCTGATACCAAGCGTTGTGGCACCCCGGCTCAGAGCAACCGGTTTACCATGCATTGCCAGCCCAGAGACCTTGTCTTCTGGCAACACACAACAACTTGGTACACAAAACAACCGCTTTATTGATGCTAGCGGATGAGAGTTTATATTATAACAGTTAGCGAGGCCAAGCGGCACACATGGTGCAGCTGAACAATATGTACATTATTTAGTGAACATAAAGGGGCCTCGATCAAGACAACTACGCGGCAGCAGAACAACATCGCAGCGGAACTCCATAGCATAGGGACACCGATGTGGACACGATCTAGACTCGGACAGCTCTCCTTTCCAACGAGACTTTCCTGAAATCTGGCATGATACACCAGGTCAGTACATTGAATGTACTTGCAAGCTCACAACAAGAATAAACATAATGATAGACAATATCATGATAATTAACCAATTAATAACAATGCAACAATATATCCAACATGCTGTGACCATGCATCTTATGATAATCGTCCCTCAGACTAGCTTACCAAACGTGATTGTTTCCAGATCACAAACATGTCGAACCCAGAGACAAACTCGTGATCCTTACGGCGATCACAACCACGACCAACAAATGGCCCGTGATCCTTATGGCGATCACAACCACGACCAATAAATGGACTGTGATCCTTACGGCGATCACAACCACGACCAAAAAATGGCCCGTGATCCTTACGGCAATCACAACCACGACCACATCTGGTCCAACTCAACACGATGGCCTTTCCGCCACCACTACAGTGCAAACTTCATACTTAGTGTGCAAATTCATTAAGTGTTGACCCATGGTGTGACCTACTTTCGAGCGTGTCCGTAACCGTGGACTCGGCTATCGATAGATTAATACACTCTGCAGAGGTAGCACACTGGACCCACACCACGGAACCCATGGCCTCGCACTCCCATTCGGGTGGACCGATGACATTCCGATGAAACCACTCCATTGCCATAACACTCTCCCGGCCACTCCGACTCAATCCCCATCGGGCTAGTCCTGGGTGGCCCCGTGTCTACCTCAAGACACAACTACCACCGTCGTGGCCATGATCCACTCCGGGACCTGGTACCAAAAACTTAACAACGGGCTCACAAGGTTATGCCTGCTTACCGGGCCAGGGTACAGCACGCCCATAACCTTCCCTAGATGGAGGCACCGACCAAAGGCACGACAATGAAACGAATTAAGGTCATCCCATACCGGCAAATGTGGTTGCACTGGGAAAGACTCGATTCAGCGGCACCATGACCCAGTCAACAACATATTCAACTTGAGTTATTATCAAGTTCAACTTAAAGTGGAAGTAACCGGCGTCATAATGCCATGACATGCATCACCAACATATGCATCACATATCAACGAAACTAACAGAGTCAACTATGCTCTTACTGAGCAATCAACAACTCATGATACTCCTCTGGTTAAGATCAAACCTCACCTTAACCAGAACCGGGCTGCGACTTTCTACTAGCTTGTGGGGTTTGTGAGAGTGGATGCGGGTGCGCGAGGAGGCTGGGGGAGGCCGCATTTATAGGCGAGCGGCGAGGGGGGTTCGGGCTTCGCCGGAGGACACCTGTCCACGGCGCCCGGTGACGAACGGCGTCAGTAAGAGAGGGGGCAGAGGATGGAGCTCATGCGGGAACTATTGGCGAGCGCAGACGAGCATAGGGGCGAGGGGAAGACGACGAGCATAGTGCACCGCGCACTGTGTCGTTGGCCGGACCGTGCCCATGTCCGCTGCGGTGAGCTCCGGCGTCGGCGAGTGCCAGGGAGGAGTTAAGGGAGTTCAGACGGAGATGGTGGCACGGTTTGGCACGCTCGGGCAGGCTGGGCAGCGAGCACGCGCGCAACAGAGAGCTCGGCAGCACTCAGAGCGCGTGGTTTGCATGCCAGCTCGCCTGGACGAACGCGGTCAGCGCGTGAACTATGACATCAGGCCAACCTAAGCGCAAACTCCATGTCTAGCGTGTAGTCCTTGGTAGTTTTGAGTGTTACCACGATTGGGTTGGGTTCCAGGTGTAGTAGAAATGAATTTGTACTCCAAGCAAGTTTCTGGACAGTAACTTTGGAGGTTTACTGTGGTCAAACCACTGGGAGTTGAGGGTTGGGCTTTGGAGGCTAGCCAACACTTGCTAAGGTAAAGATGCACAAGAAAAACTAGCTACAATGGAGCTAGTAAAATGGTAGTTGCTGCAGAAACTACCATTTCTGTCCAGAAATGAAAATATTTTCTGTAGCCAAAATATTAGAAAGAGTGATGAAATATTTTTGCTCAGAAAGTTGCCCTATGGGTTCAAAGAATAATTGGGATTTTTCTCAGGATTTTAGGGGCAAGAAAAATTAGGGTTGCTTTGGAGCACAAAGGGCTAGCTAGGGTTTAGGAGGGCAAAATGAATATTTTTCATTTAAGAAAAATATTCCAAGTGATATTTTGGGATGAACCAGAAATGGGGTGATGGTTTGAGAAGGAGTTGAAGCACTTGGGGTGAAAATCAAAGGGTACCCAAGTGGTTAAGTCCAAATGAAATGATTCAAAAACTCCAAACTCAAATCCAAATCAACTGAAAACCAGGAAAAGAAGAAAGGGCAAAAACCAGGCTGTCACACAACAGATCATCTTCCCGCATGTTGAAGCTTTCTCCTCAATCATTCTTCTTCAAATCGATGACTGTATCATCCAGATCATCATCATCATAGTCCTCCTCCTCCGGATGCTGCTCTCTGGCGGTCCAATGTTGTTGTTGTTGTGTGCCATCGCCGGTCTGGGTGTAGGACTGCTGAGTGGCCATCTGGGTGTAGGATTTCTGCTGAACTGCCAAACTGGGTGGGATCCGAGTCTTCCACCTGCCCGTCCTCGTGGCCCCCTCGCCTCCGTCGTGGATGATAACGAGCATCTCAATGTCCGCGTCATACGCCTGCTCCCCACTATCAGCATTGCAGCGAACAACGTGTGGGAACCCATTTGCTCCCCTGCTATTGGCCGCACCCGGACGAGCGGCAGCGAAGAATACTCAGATAAGAGTGGCACCGCATTAATGTCGATGCTGTAAGGCACCATACTGGTAGGGGTTCCGAGCTGCTCGGTGGCATAGCAGTACGGAGGCTTGTAAGGCTCCGCCACGACGCTGTCTGTACTGTCGGCACACCCATCTGTCAGCGTCTGCCATGGCTTCCACGACCTCCATGCCGATCGCCACCACCAGGCCCACCGGCGGCCAACCGCTTCTTGAGCTTATCCTCTACAGCAATTGCTTTGACGCGATGATTTTCCCGCATTTCCGAGCTGATCTTCCGGGTGAGTGTGATGCTTGGATCCTCTGGCACCTCCGCCAGCACCATTTCCGACAGGTTCTCCGATGGGTGCATGCAGTGCCGACAGAATAAAGGATAGTGTAGGAGAAATGAGTGGGAATTGGGCGGAGAGTGACAGGAAATGGAAGAAGAGAGTGGGAGATTTTGGCGCGAAAACAATGTAGGATGCCATAGTAGGGAAATGCTTATACACAGGAGCTCACCAGTAGCGTTTTTTATAAGGAAGTGCTGCTGCTAAATAGCAGTAGCACTTGGGCAGCAAGAGCGCTGCTACTATGCATATAGAAGTAGCGTTGTATTTATAAAACACGCTACTACTAAAATTGCTAGACCGTTGCAGGCAGGCTAGGTATACTAGTTGCGCTCATACGTAGAAAGCGCTACTTCTATTGTACATAGCAATAGCGCTTTCCTCTAACCAGCGCTACTGCTAAATTCAGTCCCATCCTAAGACCAAAGTTTAGTCCCACCTCGCTCCGCGAACAAAATGTTTACCACCTTAAATATGGTGCTTCTCAAACTATCACAACCACTTGGTCTTCATTATACTCTATGTTTAGGATCTGTGGCAATATGAATCTTTGCCAGTTCCTAAATCGACAAAGATTCATACTGACAATTTAGATTCTACACAAAAAGATCAATGATGACCAATGCTTTTTCTAATTTGATGCTTTTTTACATGCTAATGATCATATCCTTAGTAGTAGCGTTGGTTCCACAAAAACGCTACTGGTAATGATCATAGCAGTAGCGCTTGTTCCAATAAAACACTGCTGCTATCGATCTTAGCAGTAGCGGTGGTAACGGACCAGTGCTACTACTACGGGTACCTTATCCACACCCCATGTCCCGCGCGCGTCCTCACTCTCCCCCTCACATTCTCACTCGCCCACTCCATTGCACGCCGTCACCGCCATCACCGTCATCGCCCCCAAGGTATCTGCATCCCTCCCTCCCTCCTCCTCTCGCCGCCCTCCTCTCTCCGTCCTCCCATGTGAAGGAAATATGCCCTAGAGGCAATAATAAAGTTGTTATTTATATTTCCGTATATCAAGACAAATGTTTATTATTCATGCTAGAATTGTATTAACCGGACACTTAGTACATGTGTGAATACATAGGCAATACATAGTGTCCCTAGTATGCCTCTACATGACTAGCTCATTAATCAAAGATGGTTATGTTTCCTAACCATAGACATGTGTTGTCATTTGATGAACGGGATCACATCATTAGAGAATGATGTGATTGACAAGACCCATCCATTAGCTTAGCATTATGATCGTTACAGTTTTATTGCTACTGTTTCTTCATGACTTATACATGTTCCTCTGACTATGAGATTACTCAACTCCCGAATACCGGAGGAACACCTTGTGTGCTATCAAATGTCACAACGTAACTGGGTGATTATACAGATGCTCTACAGGTGTCTCCCGAGGTGTTTGTTGGGTTGGCATAGATCAAGATTAGGATTTGTCACTCCGTGTATCAGAGAGGTATCTCTGGGCCCTCTTGGTAATGCTCATCACTATAAGCCTTGCAAGCAATGTGACTAATGAGTTAGTTACGGGATGAAGCATTACAAAACGAGTAAAGAGACTTTCCGGTAACGAGATTGAACTAGGTACTATGATACCGACGATCGAATCTCGGGCAAGTAACATACCGATGACAAAGAGAACAACGTATGGTGTTGTGCGGTTTGACCGACAAAGATCTTCGTAGAATATGTAGGAGCCAATATGAGCATCCAGGTTCCGCTATTGGTTATTGCTCGGAGATGTGTCTCGATCATGTCTACATAGTTCTCGAACCCGTAGTGTCCGCACACTTAACGTTCAATGACGATTTGTATTATGAGTTATGTGTTTTTGATGACCGAAGTTTGTTCGGAGTCCCAGGCGAGATCACGGACATGATGAGGAGTCTCAAAATGGTCGAGAGGTAAATATTGATATATTGGAAGGTTATATACGGACACCGGAATGGTTCCAAAGAAGATCAGGGACTTTTTGGAGTACCGGGAGGTTACCAGACCCCTCCCCCCTAGAAAGTTATTGGGCCTATTGGGCCATAGTGGAGGAGAGGAGGCAGGCCACGAGAGGTGGCGCGTGCCCCGATTGCCCCAATACGAATTAGACAAGGGGAGGGGGCGCCCCCCTTTCCTTCTCCCTCTCTCCCTTCCCCTTTCCCCTCTCTGTTGATTGGAAGGAGGGGGCGAAACCTACTTGGACTAGGAGTCCAAGTAGGACTCCCCCTTGGCGTGCCCTCCTTGGCCGCCGACCTCCTCCTCCGCCTCCTTTATATAGGTGGTCAGGGGACACCCCAAAGGACACCAAGATTTCTCTTAGCCGTGTGCGGTGCCCCTTCCACGGTTTACTCCTTCGGTCATAGTGTCGTAGTGCTTAGGTGAAGCCCGGCGCAGATCACATCATCAACACCATCACCACGCCGTCGTGCTGACGGAACTCTCTCTCAACCCTCTACTGGATCAAGACTTCGAGGGACGTCATTGAGTTGAACGTGTGCTGAACACGGAGGTGTCGTACATTCAGTACTTGGATCGGGATCATGAAGACGTTCGACTACATCAACGACGTTAACTAACGCTTTTGCTTTCGGTCTATGAGGGTACATGGACACACACTTTCCCTCTTGTTGCTATGCATCTCCTAGATAGATCTTGCGTGATCATAGGATTTTTTTTTAAATTGCATGCTACGTTCCCCAACAGTGGCATCCGAGCCAGGTCTATGCGTAGATGATATGCACGAGTAGAACACAAAGAATTGTGGGCGATTATAGTCATACTTCTTACCACCAACGTCTTACTTTGATTCGGCGGTATTGTTGGATGAAGCGGCCCAGACCGACATTACATGACTGCGTTCATGAGACTGGTTCTACCGACGTGCTTTGCACACAGGTGGCTAGCGGGTGTCTGTTTCTCCAACTTGAGTTGAATCGAGTTTGAGTATGGCCGGTCCTTGTTGAAGGTTAAAACAACACACTTGACGAAAAATCATTCTGGTTTTGATGCGTAGGTAAGAATGGTTCTTGCTAGAAGCCCGTAGCAGCCACGTAAAACTTGCAACAACAAAGTAGAGGATGTCTAACTTGTTTTTGCAGGGCTTGTTGTGACGTGATATGGTCAAGACATGATGAGATATAAATCGTTGTATGAGATGATCATGTTTTGTAACAGAGTTATCGGCAACTGGCAGGAGCCATATGGTTGTCGCTTTATTATATGAAATGCAATCGCCATGTAATTGATTTACTTTATCACTAAGCGGTAGCGATAGTCGTAGTAGCAATAGTTGGCGAGACAACAACGATGCTACGATAGAGATCAAGGTGTCAAGCCGGTGACGATGGAGATCATGACGGTGCTTTGGAGATGGAGATCAAAGGCACAAGATGATGATGGCTATATCATGTCACATATTTTGATTGCATATGATGTTTTTTCTATTATGCATCTTATTTTGCTTAGTACGGCAGTAGCATTTTAAGATGAAACCTCACTAAATTTAAAGGTATAAGTGTTCTCCCTGAGTATGCACTACAGTTCATCGTGCCGAGACGCCACGTGATGATCGGGTGTGATAAAATCTACGTTCACATACAACGGGTGCAAGCCAATTTTGCACATGCAGAATACTCAGGTTAAACATGACGAGCCTAGCATATGCAGATATGGCCTCGGAACACTAAGACCGAAAGGTCGAACGTGAATCATATAGTAGATATGACCAACATAGAGATGTTCACCAGTGAAAACTACACCATCTCACGTGATGATCGGACATGGTTTAGTTGATATGGATCACGAGATCATTTAGATGACTAGAGGGATGTCTATCTAAGTTGGAGTTCTTTAGTAATATGATTAATTAAACTTTAATTTATCATGAACTTAGTCCTGATAGTTTTTTTTTGCATATCTATGTTGTTGTAGATCAATGGCCCGTGCTACTGTTCCCTTGAATTTTAATGTGTTCCTAGAGAAAGCGAAGTTGAAAGATGATGGTAGCAATTACACAGAATGGGTCTGTAAATTGAGGATTATCCTCATTGCTGCACAGAAGAATTACGTCCTGGAAGCACCGCTAGGTGCAAGGCCTGCTGCAGGAGCAGATGCTGACGTTATGAACGTCTGGCAGACTCAATCTGATGACTACTCGATAGTTCAGTGTGCCATGCTTTACGGCTTGGAATCGGGACATCCAAGACGTTTTGAACGTTATGGAGCATATGAGATGTTCCAAGAGTTGAAGTTAATATTTCAAGCAAATGCCCAAGTTGAGACATATGAAGTCTCCAACAAGTTCTATAGCTGCAAAATGGAGGAGAATGGTTCTGTCAGTGAACACATACTCAGAATGTCTGGGTACCATAACCACGTGACTTGACTGGGAGTTAATCTGCCTAATGATAGTGTCATTGATAGAGTTCTTCAATAACTGCCACCAAGCTATAAAGGCTTCGTGATGAACTATAATATGCAAGGGATGGAAAAGACTATTCCCGAGCTCTTCGCAATGCTAAAGGCTGCGGAGGTAGAAATTAAGAAGGAGCATCAAGTGTTGCTGGTTAACAAGACCACTAGTTTCAAGAAAAAGGGCAAAGGGAAGAAGGGAACTTCAAGAAGAATAGCAAGTAAGTTGCTACTCCCGGGAAGAAGCCCAAATCTGGACCTAAGCCTGAAACTGGGTGCTTCTACTACAAAGGGACTGGTCACTGGAAGTGGAATTGTCCCAAGTATTTTGGATGATAAGAAGGATGGCAAAGTGAAAGGTATATTTGATATACATGTTATTGATGTGTACCTTACTAATTCTCGTAGTAGCGCCTGGGTATTTGATACTGGTTCTGTTGCTCATATTTGCAAATCGAAACAGGGGCTACAGATTAAATGAAGATTGGCTAAGGATGAGGTGACGATGCGCGTCACAAATGGTTCCAAGGTCGATGTGATCGCCCTCGACACGCTACCTCTACATCTACCTTCGGGATTAGTTTTAGACCTGAATAATTATTATTTGGTGCCCGTGTTGAGCATGAACATTATATCTGGATCTTGTTTGATGCGAGACGGTTATTCATTTAAATCAAACAATAATTTTTGTTCCATTTATATGAGTAATATCTTTTATGGTCATGCACCCTTGTTGAGTGGTCTATTTTTGTTGAATCTTGATCATGGTGATACACATGTTCATAATATTGAAGCCAAAAGATGCAAACTTGATAATGATAGTGCAACTTATTTGTGGCACTGCCGTTTAGGTCATATTGGTGTAAAGCGCATGAAGAAACTCTATGCTGATGGGCTTTTGGGATCACTTGATTATGAATCACTTGGTGCTTGCGAACCATGCCTCATGGGCAAGATGACTAAAACTCCATTCTCCAGAACAATGGAACGAGCTACTGACTTATTGGAAATAATACATACCGATGTATGCGGTCCAATGAGTGTCGAGGCTCGTGGTGGGTATCGTTATTTTCTGACCTTCACAGATGATTTGAGCAGATATGGGTATATCTACTTAATGAAACATAAGTCTGAAACGTTTGAAAAGTTCAAAGAATTTCATAATGAAGTGGAAAATCATCGTAACAAGAAAATAAAGTTTCTCTGATCTGATCATGGAGGCGAATATTTGAGCTACGTGTTTGGTCTTCATTTGAAACAATGTGGAATAGTTTCACAACTCACGCCACTTGGAACACCACAGCGTAATGATGTGTCCGAACGTCGTAACCGTACTTTATTGGATATGGTGCGATCTATGATGTCTCTTACTGATTTACCGCTATTGTTTTGGAGTTATGCTTTAGAGATGCCTGCATTCACATTAAATATGGCACCATTGAAATCCGTTGAGACGACACCATATGATTTGTGGTTTGGCAAGAAACCCAAGTTGTTGTTTCTTAAAGCTTGGGGCTGCAATGCTTATGTGAAAAAGCTTCAACCTTATAAGCTCGAACCCAAATCGGAGAAGTGCGTCTTCATAGGATACCCAAAGGAAACTGTTGGGTACACGTTCTATCACAGATCCGAAGGCAGGATATTTGTTGCTAAGAATGGATCCTTTCTAGAGAAGGAGTTTCTCTCGAAAGAAGTGTGTGGGAGGAAAGTAGAACTTGATGAGGTAATTGTACCTTCTCCCGAATTGGAAATTAGTTCATCACAGAAATTAGTTCCAGTGATTCCTACAGGAATTAGTGAGGAAGCTAATGATGATGATCATGAAACTTCAGATCAAGTTACTACTGAACCTCGTAGGTCAACCAGAGTACGATCTGTACCAGAGTGGTATGGTAATCCTATTCTGGAAGTCATGTTACTAGACCATGATGAACCTACGAACTATGAGGAAGCGATGAGGAGCCCAGATTCCGCAAAATGGCTTGAGGCCATGAAATCTGAGATGGGATCCATGTATGAGAACAAAGTGTGGACTTTGGTGGACTTGCCCGATGATCGGTGAGCCATAGAAAATAAATGGATCTTCAAGAAGAAGACTGACACTGACGGTAATGTTACTGTCTACAAAGCTCGACTTGTTATGAAAGGTTTTTGACAAGTTCAAGGAGTTGACTACGATGAGACCTTCTCACCCGTAGCGATGCTTAAGTCTATCCGAATCATGTTAGCAATTGCCGCATTTTATGATTATGAAATTTGGCAAATGTATGTCAAAACTGCATTCCTTAATGGATTTCTTAAAAAAGAGTTGTATATGATGAAACTAGATGGTTTTTCCGATCCAAAAGGTGCTAACAAAGTGTGCAAGCTCCAGCGATCCATTTATGGATTGGTGCAAGCCTCTCGGAGTTGGAATATACGCTTTGATAATGTGATCAAAGCATATGGTTTTATACAGACTTTTGGAGAAGCCTGTATTTACAAGAAAGTGAGTGGGAGCTATATAGCATTTCTAATATTATATGTGGATGACATATTGTTGATTGGAAATAATACAAAATTTATGGATATCATAAAAGGATACTTGAATAAGAATTTATCAATGAAAGACCTCGGTGAAGCTCCTTATATATTGGGCATCAAGATCTATAGAGATAGATCAAGATACTTAATTGGACTTTCACAAAGCACATACCTTAATAAAGTTTTGAAGAAGTTCAAAATGGATCAGTCAAAGAAAGGGTTCTTGCCTGTGTTACAAGGTGTGAAGTTGAGTTGGACTCAATGCCCGACCACTGCAGAAGATAGAGAGAAAATGAAAGTCATTCCCTATGCTTCAGCCATAGGTTCTATCATGTATGCAATGCTGTGTACTAGACCTGATGTGTGCCTTGCTATAAGTATAGCAGGGAGGTACCATAGTAATCCAGGAGTGGATCACTGGACAGCGGTCAAGAACATCCTAAAATACCTGAAAACGACCAAGGATATATTTCTCGTTTATGGAGGTGACAAAGAGCTTGTCGTAAATGGTTACGTCAATGCAAGCTTCGACACTGATCCGAATGACTCTAGTGCAAGTGGGAGACTGAAGGAAATATGCCCTAGAGGCAATAATAAAGTTGTTATTTATATTTCCTTATATCATGATAAGTGTTTATTATTCATGCTAGAATTGTATTAATCGGAAACTTAGTACATGTGTGAATACATAGTGTCCCTAGTATGCCTCTACTTGACTAGCTTGTTAATCAAAGATGGTTATGTTTCCTAACCATAGACATGTGTTGTCATTTGATGAACGGGATCACATCATTAGAGAATGATGTGATGGACAAGACCAATCTGCTAGCTTAGCAATATGATCGTTATAGTTTTATTGCCACTGCTCTCTTCATGACTTGTACATGTTCCTCTGAGTATGAGATTATGCAACTCCCGAATACCGGAGGAACACCTTGTGTGCTATCAAATGTCACAATGTAACTGAGTGATTATAAACATGCTCTACAAGTTCTCCAAAGATGTTTGTTGGGCTGGCATAGATCAAGATTAGGATTTGTCACTCCGTGTATCGGAGAGGTAACTCTGGGCACTCTCGGTAATGCTCATCACTATAAGCCTTGCAAGCAATGTGACTAACGAGTTATTACGGGATGAAGCGTTACGGAACGAGTAAAGAGACTTGCCGGTAACGAATTGAACTAGGCATGATGATACTGACGATTGAATCTCAAATGAAACAACATATGTTGTTGTGCGGTTTGACCGATAATGATCTTTGTAGAATATGTAGGAGCCAATATGAGCATCCAGGTTCCGCTATTGGTTATTGATCGGAGATGTGTCTCGATCATGTCTACATAGTTCTCGAACCCGTAGGGTCCACACGCTTAACATTCAATGACGATTTGTATTATGAGTCATGTGTTTTTGATGACCGAAGTTTGTTCGGAGTCCCGGATGAGATCACAGACATGACGAGGAGTCTTGAAATGGTCGAGAGGTAAAGATTGATATATTGGAAGGTTATATACGGACACCGGAATGGTTCCGGAGAAGATCGGAGATTTTTTGGAGT